>NW_012115155.1:14145404-14171205 GCF_000951035.1 Colobus angolensis palliatus | reverse complement strand
CAGTAACATGGATGGAACTGGAAGTCACTATGCTAAATGAAATAAGCCAAGCACAGAAAGACAAATATTGCATGTTTTCACTCATATATGGGAGCAAAAAAAAAGTGGATCTCATGAAGACAGGTAGTAGATTTGTGGTTACCAGAGGCTAGGAGGGATAGGAGGCAGGGGGAATGAAGAGAGGTTGATGAATGGGTACAAATATAAAGTTTGATAGAAAAAAAAAATCTAGTGTTTGATAGATCAGTAGGGTGACTATAGTTTATAATAATCTATTGTATATTTCAAATATATAGAAGAGAATATCTTGATTATTTCTAGTGTAAAGAGAAATATTTAAGGTGATGGATATCACAAGTATACTGATTTGATTTTTACAAATTATGGGAATATGCTAAATTATCACACATACCCCCAAAATATGTACATTTATTTTGTATCAATCAAAAATAAAGACATGCAGCATATTAAAAAAAAAAAAAAGAAAAAGAAAAAGAAGGCAGGTATAAGCATAAGCTGCTAGATCATTCCCTCAATCCAGGCTTGGTGAAGCCACAGAACTGAGAGACTGACTGAGTAGCATCTCAGATTTTACCACAAAATCCATTGTACTATTGGAAGACAGAGCACTTTTATGTGTAAGGGAAACTGCAGCCTAGAGTGGGTGAATGCCAGATACCACAAATGTGCTACATGCTGGGAGAAAGCAATTCTTATTGTCCTGATAAATCATGGGCTTTCTTATCATCCATGTGAGGTGGGGACACAGCAGTGACAGCCAGAGGCATGCGGGTGGTAACTTTGGGGCTACCTACCCTTTCCTAATTGTTTTTCTACACTGTCATGCCCACCTTTGAGTGTTGTCTTCACTTTAACCTTTTTTGCATACTCAAAAACCAATGAGCATGCACTCCCCATCCTGTGCCTATAAAGACCCCAGACTCAGTCAGTAGATGGGGAGATGGCCTGAATTTGCAGAAGAGACAACATGACTTAGGGGAAGAAAACCTGTCTTTCTCATCCCCTCTCCAACTCCCCTCTCCACTAAGAGCCGGTTTTATGGCCCAGTGAAATTTTCCACCTTCAGTATCCTTCAATTGTCCATGTGGTCTAATTCTTCTTGGACACTGGACAAGAGCTCGGGACCCACTGAGTGCAGGTACGTAGAAAAGGTTGTCACACTGGCCCTTTGCCCTCGCCGGGGAGAACAGCCACCTTACATGATGAGGCAAGGGGCCAACTGAGCTGCTAACATGTCGTTGTCTTCAGACAACAGATGGCAGAACTAAAAGAGCACTGTAACACCCTGTCTGGGGCCTTGGGGTCAGGGGCACCCTCACCTGGGGGCCACCACATTCCCCTCAAGGTGATATGTATGGTCTGGCCGTGGTCCCTGCATGGAACTTACCCCTGTGTTGGTGCCTGGAGCAATTGACTGGGTCCCCCCACACTCACTTGCTCACGTGCTCCCTCCTGCAAGGGGCTGAACATAGTGTGTTAACTAGAGGGGACACTGCTGCTGTGAGTCTGGCAAAGGGGCTGAGAAAAATCCTGCATCATTGGGAGCCTAGAATTAGAGTCTTTTAGAGAAGTTTTGGCTCCTGAGGCCCAGAAAAAGTTCTAAATAATGTCTCTTACATTGCTTAAACATTATTTTTGCCCAGGAAAGATAATGCCCACTGTCTCCAGAGCAACAAACTAGCAAGATATACCATAAATTGAAGAAAATTGTTTCCTATAACAGAAATTAGCAATCTGTGCATCTGTGTTTATTATTTTAACAAAGTCAATGTTTGTTAGTATTTCAGACAACTAAGGATAAGGAAAAGTGTGCTCAGGTAAACAAAAAGAATGAAATTCATGTCCTTAATTCCCATTAACTATAGATACTTGCCTGAGCCAAAGATTAGTTATTAGCTTCAGTCTAAGACTATCCAGAAGAATGTAAATACATACACACATGTGCACGTACGTGCATGCACACACACAGACACACACACATTGGTGGTAAGCTTCTAAGAATTCTATATATAGAATTATTGGTAAAAATAAATAAATACATTTGTTCTATTAACTCATTCCTGGTTGTTTTACTGTAAACCATATTGAAAATAGCCACATCACCAAAAGAAATAGATATTATGCTCATGTATATATTGAGATAACATAATCAAAATAGCTACTCACTAGCAACCAAAACACCTTTTCAAGTTCCTTCTATTTGTGCTTTTCTTTTCTGCTTATCACCTTCATTCTTTTCTTCTTCATTCTTTTCTTCTCCATCCTTTTCTTCTCCATCTCCTTCAGTTCTAAATCGCGTGTCCTTAGTATTTTTAAATATATATTTTACATTATTTCCACCTAAAATTGCTTATCTCCTCATCCTGAATAGCATAATCATTATTCACTCCCACCAAAAATAAACAATTAGTTGATTCTACCAATTTCACTTATCATCTAATCGATGTTTTTCCAATGAAAGTAGTAATTTTACATCATGATAATTAACCACTGATGTTTTATTTGACTGAGGGACCTGTCTATGTAATGATTCCTTTTGTCTCTGAGGCTCAATGGATATTTTTCCTAAGACTATATATACACAGACACACATACACACGTATGCACACACACACCCCACCAAATGAATAATATGAGATATAAAAAACTTTGCACTCTCTGTCCATAATCTTCACATATCCCTTCAAAATTCACTTTGAAACGCCTGTAATCCCAGCACTTTGGGAGGCTGAGGCGGGTGGATCATGAAGTCACGAATTTGAGACCATCCTGGCTATGGTGAAACCCCATCTCTACTAAAAATACAAAAAATTAGCTGGGCGTGGTGGCGGGCACCTGTAGTCCCAGCTAGTCAGGAGGCTGCGGCAGGAGAATAGCATGATCCCAGGAGACGGAGTTTGCAGTGAGCTGAGATCGTGCCACTGCACTCCAGTCTGGGCGACAGAGTGAGACTCTGTCTAAAAAAAAAAAAAAAAAAAAAAAAAAAAAAAAAAAAAATTCATTCGGAAGAAAAATTGTAAAATGAGCCTTCTCTGTCAAAGCTTTTACTATATTATAGCTTCCTAATTGAATGCAATTGGGAAACTGTATTGCAAAGAATCCATGCTTCACACTGAATTTTTGCATTAGAAGCTGTCAGAGTATTTATATTTGGTGTAGGTTTCTTGCAAAAGACTCAGCAGGAAACCAAGAGAGAGTGAACTGTTACCACCTCAAAAGTAAAATATTTTACTGAGCTTTAAAAAAAGTATGCATAAAATTTTATTTCAGGCCATCATTCTTATAGCGTAAAGACTAAATTTAAAACTATGATTGCACAGATAAAATGATAAAATATGCTATCTCCAATTTATTTATTCTAAGTTTCCCATTAAATAGTACTGATTTGTTCTCAAAGAATGACTCATATTTACAGTTTTATAATTAATCTTTTCAAAGAGTGGCTAATATATGTTATATGCCATCTAGTCTTTACTTTATTAAAATAATTTTACACTAATATGACATTATCTTTGGTCTCTCCTATGTTTTCCATATAATTAATTATTAACTTGTCTAAGATTTGTTTTCTCAATGTCTTCTATTTATAGTATAATTTTCCTTTAATTCTTTCCTCCATACATTATTAATCTGTGGAGTTGCATATTAAAACCACAATGAAATTAATACAATACCATTTCACAGATACATAAAAGGGCTGAAACAAAAACTACTGACAATGCCAAATGTCAGCGATGATATGGAAAAACCAGGACTCTTGTACATCACCTACAGCAAGGTGAATAGTACAGCAATTTTGGCAAATTATTTTATGATGTCTTAGGAAGTTAAAACTATGATTACCCTATGATTTAGCAATTCCAGTTCTAAGTGCTTATCTAAGAGAAACGAAAAAATATGTCTATAAAAAGACATGCACCAAAATGTACTGGAAATATACATAAATTCTAAACAAAAGAATGGATAAATAGATTTACACATTTTTGTTTAATGGAATAAATGAATAAACTACTTATACATACCAAAACATGGATGCATCTCAGTAATACTTTGAGTGAACATGAAGCAGTACATACTATTTTATTTATATAAATTTCAAAAAAGTGAAACTTTGTTTTCTGTGGAGTGCAAGGCATTCACTGGAAAGGGTCATGGAGGAAACTTCTACAGGGATTGTGATGGTATTCAGGTATATAATTGAACTATACACCTAACCCTGCTCATTTTGTTGTTTGTGAATAATATCACCATAGAATAACCTGAACTATGACATTAGATTCTAAACTTGTCTTCCGATATTCACTAATACCAATATGTTGAAAGGTAAGGTTCCTAGTCCCTTTGGTTTCTAACTAATAGAACACACAGATGACCACTTGTCAACAGATATCAAAATATTAACTTTATCAATATTTGTACTACTCCCTAATTTAGCCTCAATCAATTCTGACCCTGAGAAAAGCCTGTGGGAGCAGACCCTGAGCTGACTCAGAGTTGTAGGCAAGAGAGCTGCAGACATGGCCAACGTTCTTACCCTCATGGAAGGTTTCTATAACCTCGTGTGGACAGCAAGAAAGCTCAAAGGAAGAGGAAGAGAGCATTCCCTGGGCCTTGCTAGGGCAAAATATAAAAAGAAGCAAGTTCTTCTGAGAGTGATGACTTTTTACCACCACAACCTCACCTAATGAACACGAGTCAGAGACCAAGAGTATTCATACCAATGCTCCTCCTCCATTGAGGGAGAAAAGAAGTTTCCTGCCCTGGCAACAAGAGAGAATGTAGTTTCCACACATATTGACTGGGGGAAGAATTCAGTTAATTATAATGTGTCTATATAACAAAATAGGCAATCACTAAAAAGTATGTTTCTGAAGAACTAGTACATTATTAAGGAAGTGCTAATATCGTTACTGGTATTTAAAAATAATTACAATACTAGTTACAAATATTGTAAAAATGAACATTTCATTAAAAGTGATAATGATATATGGATATATGTGTGTGCATATATATATATATACATACATATATATGTCATATTGTTTATATTTTATATACCCATGTGCATTTTAAGAACAGTCATCTTTGGCTGTTATGCATTATTTTATTGTATTTTATATTTTTATGTTCTCAATTTGTTATTAGCATCAATTTGCTTCAAATAAATATAAATAACAAATGAAAGGATCACAAAGCCTAATCATATATTTAAAGTAAGACAAGACAGATTCCTGAGATTCCTGAGAAAAAGATTACATTTTATAAAATAATCTAACAACACAACCATCAGCATCATCAGAAAGCAGTGACTTTGGCTAGTCACTGAGAACTCAAGGACATCACTGCCCTAGAGAAGTAAATAAAAGTAAGGGTGAAATTACACACATGCAGGAAGATACTTTGTCATACAGGTTAGGTATTATGCAGGAGCTGTAGAAAATTTTTAAAAATTGGCAAATTGGTTATATGGCAAAAAAATGTTCAAAGAAAACTTTAGTGTTATCTGTGCTTCACAAATTGGTAAAACTCTAGCAGGAAAGAAAAGATTGTATCTTCCAAGCAGGCAAAATGGCGTTTTAGAAACTGTGGCTTCTAGCTGCTGATTCCTAGCTAGTGATGTTTTAATATGAACACTGCCTAAGTGCAGAAGTGAAGGAGTAATGCCCATGAGAGGAAGATTAGCCATCTTGGACCATATTTTGCTTCTGGAAATAGATAAGAAGGTTGGTAGCCACAGAATTATCTTCAACCAAGTAGAAGTCATTACCAATACAACAACCAAAAACACTAAAATGACTCTTGCTTCTGAATAACTTGCTTACATGGCTGTTTTCTAGTGGTTACTTATTATAAAAGGAAGTTGAAGTAATGAGAATATCTAGGTTCCTTCATTAAACACCGCCAACGTAGCAAAGTAAAAAGAAGGACTCTATATGTTAGTCTGGAGAGAAAAGGGAGCAAGGGAATAAGAGTATGATTGTAGAGTGTCTTAGTAGTCCTTTTGTGCTGTTACAATGAAAAACACCTGCAACTGGATAATTTATATAGAACAGAAGTTCTTTTCTCTCATTTCTGGAGGCTGGAACATCTGCGATCAAAGGGCCAGTTGGTTTGGTTGTCCCGTGAGGGTCGCTGTCTGGCAACTTGTGGCTGTATCCTCCAGAGGACAGAAATGCTGTGTCCTCACATGGCAGTTGGCAGAAGAGCAAGCAAGTGAAACATTGCATGAGGCCTCTTTTTTAAGAGCCTAATGCCATTGATGAAGGGAAGAGCCCTCATGACCTAATGTTCTCTTAAAATTTCCCACTTCTTACACTACCGTCACATTGGCCATTAAATTTCAACACCTGGATTTTGGAAGGGAAAGATTCAAATCATAGCATGGGGTAAGGCAAGTGTTCCATGATCAGTTCAGAAGTGCATGGCATAATAAGAAGCAAGTCCAGAAAACAGCATTCTTCAAGTTGGAGTTTAACAAAGAGAATGGATAGTTGAAGCAGGTCTAGGACATTACATTCTGTGGTTTCTAGTTTGGCAAGAAAAAAATGGGTGCTTTCTGCTAGGTACTTGCAATTCCTGGTGCAACCTTAACAAAAAAATTGTAAATGCTTATGATGTTTATTTTAGCAGATGCTATTTAACGAATTCTTAGCAAGTTGCATTTACTTCGTTTAAAATGCTGCAAATTGTTCCCCTAATCTTTATAACAGTGCTGAAGCATAGAGGTCATTTTGTTCATTTTGCAGATGAGAAACCAGTGACTCAAGGAAGATACCTAATTTGTAGGTAGGTGTGTCATTTTTATTAAAGAAGAAAAAAAGTTTCAACATCTATAAAGGAAATATGTATATTCCTATACAATAAATGCAAAGAATGATATTGCCAGGAAAGCTGAAATAATTTTGTATCTACTTTCTCCCTTATTTTCTTTTTGGTAATATTTTTACGTCTCTTCAGAAATGCTGTACATTTAGAGCGTGTGCTGTTAATCTGTACGTTCTCCTCATTAGTTTCCTACAGGCACTTGGCTGTCTGCAGAGGTAAGACCCTCAGGCTATAAAATTCACCAAGCAGATTGCTTTGAAATATTCTCCCTCCAAAGGCCCTTACTTAGCTTGTGTAAATCTGTTATGAGTTGCTTTCCTAAGTTGACTTACGTGACTCGTGTGTTTTTGCATGGCAGTCTTGTTGAGTGAGTGAGGAAGAATAGTTTTCTACAGTCCCCAAACTCTCTCTCTCTCCCTGTTCTGCACATGTTCTATCTTGAGCTGCTTTGCAGACATGAATAGCCAGCAGTGTTGACAATCTGGGTATCCCCACTTGAGTGCCACCATATTGGCTGCATCACATAGAGAGGCTGTGTTTTTCATGCCAAATGAGAGAATGGTTGAGTAATAGATATTTTATTCACTGCAAGTCTCTCACAGGTTCTGCATATTATTCAAATATGTGCTTTCACACTATTTCTGTCTTGTTTTTTTTCCCTGTCTCTTACCCACTGGCATCACTTCTGCCTATTTAGCATTTTTTAATTTTTTGCCCAAAGACAGAAGCAGGCATTACTGTGAGGATTGAAAAGTCCATTTTCTGTGTACGCTATTTTGCTTTTCATTATCCCAATTACATAATGCATTTCAAGATCCATAACTTTCCTCTCCAAATTTCCCATAGCAATTTTGCTCTGAGCCTTACTCAGTCGAGACATCTGCTCCCTGTTAATACAGTGAGGACATAATCATTAAATAACTTAGATTTGAGCTTTTTCTTGGTAAAACCCATGCCTCCTTTGCATTGTCTTCACAGCATTTAGTACATCCACTCACTCCATGGTCATGTAATGAGCACCTACTACGTGCCACACATTGTAGCGAGTGTCACGTAAGCATAAATAGGTGATAGTCTCTATATTCAAGGAGCAAACAGTCTAATGGGGGAGATATGGTCAAGTAGGCAGACAAATTTAAGGCAGTGTGACAAACACTTCAAAAGACGTAAGCACAAAGGAATGGAATATCACAAAGCAGGAAGCTCTCAACTGTGCTGTGTTTACAGTTTATCCAGATAGGATTTCTTTCACAAGCTGTGTGTGTGTGTGTGTGTGTGACAATATAAACATTTTATATTCTTTCATAAACTTACCATAATTGAGGGTGTACATGAATTCGCAAACACATTTGCAAACATTGAGTCATCTGACTAAAGGGCAATATAAATATAAATAGATAAAGAACTGCCATGTAATAGCACTATACTTTTCTTTGGCTGGGGGATGCTGTTTTCAGTCAAAATAAAAATGAGTTATCACTTAAAGTGAAAACATTTAACATCTAATATATTGTCAGGGTGTCTGACCACTAATAAATTATAATTTTATATATTATTAAATTATATAGTTTATATAAATTATATAATTATTATATATTTAATAATATATAAATTATATTTAATAATTTATATTTATAAATTTATATTTAATAATTTAATCCCAATATCAAAAATACTCAAAAATATCCAATTTTCTTTTGTACACATTAAGTTCTCTTAGCAGTTATAAGCATATATATATTTTCCACTAACAGTGTGAAATTGATCTTTTCATAGATTTAATAATTCAGTCTATTTAATAAGTTGAGATGTTTTTGGCATCTTGAAAGTACACAATTTTGTGGAATACTGTTCTCTGTTGCAGGCTTGTGGCAAAAACAATCAGAAGCTGACTGGACACCTAACATGGTTATTTGTTATGCTACACAGATGACAGATGCTGCCAATGATGACAAATGCTTCCTTGCTGTATTAATAGAGACAGTCATTACCGGAATGGAGATCATAAGGACTGAAGTCATTGAAGGGCCATAGCGTAGTGAACTCAGTGGAATCAGAAGAATTTGTGTCTTAGCAACAAGTCTCATATTTGTATTTCAAGCCTCTTTTTGGTTTCTGACATATGACATCACGATGATATTAAAGTAAAATAGTTAATAGAATTTTCTAGTTTTTAGTTGTTAATATTTAAAATGTTGCTGTTATGCTATTTTAACAATTGAATAAGACATGTAAATATTAATGATCTGAACTCATTTTTGTTTATACATATTTAAAGAATATTATAATTAAATAGTAAATCAGTGAGAGGTACTTGTGATGATTATTTTTAATTATCCATTGACTCTTGAGTTTGGAAAACTAATAGGAAATCGGGAGCCATTGTTGGCTACTTCATTAGAGAGGCTATCAAAGCGTAGTGGAAAACAGTCTTGATTATGTCCAAGACCTAGTTCACATCTTTGCTGTCTGAGTTCTTACATAACTCAGAGTTATTAATTTGCTTCCACATGTTGAAAATGGAGATAATTATATCTCAATTTGGCAAAATTCAGTAAGATTATAATGTATAAAGTATCCCATATGCTACTTAAACTTAGTAATGTTAACTTCTCCTTTTATATCCCTGAACTTTCATTTTATTTTCTGTAAAATGAAAACCTTAATATACATGTGACAAAACTGTTGTAAGTGTGACGAAATATGGTAGAATCATGTTCTTGGTAAGAAGGGATAAAAAATGGCTCCAGCTGCTCCTTTCCTATGAGAAGAGACAAAATAGTGTTTTTTCCATTATGGAACAAATATCACTAGAATGACTTCTTAGTATTATCCCTGTAAGGCTTGCATTTTCCTAGGGAACAGGTACATAAACAAGAGCTTTTTATGAGAGTTTAGGTATCTGCATGGGTGAGACTTTAAAAGGCTCTCCATCCTAACACATGTTGGTAAGCGAGCTTCTGAAAAGGGGTGAACTAATTTTCATAATCATCTCAGCAACCTATTGAAAGGAAAAAAATCTAGACACAAAAACCTTCTTCCAGAGTGTCAAATTTAGGGAAACCAGGTAAAGCGGACAAGGATAGGCTTTGATCAACTCTGATGAAGAAGGATGAAAAAATTATTATGAAGCAAGAAAGATGATTATATTAACAAGAGTAACTACCATCTGGTGAAACGTTCTATGAGTCAGATATATTTCTACATGCTTTGTATGCATTAAATGTATTACCCATAACAGCCTTGGGCTCCATGCATTTTCATGTCTATATGAGTATTATAGACGAGAATATTAAGGCACAAAGAAAGTTAGGTAACTTGTTCAAAGACAGTTGATAGTTTGTAGAGATGTTTGAACCCAGACAAACTGGCTTCGGAGTCTATCTTGTTAACCACTTTGTAGGACTTCCTCTTATCCATGGTGCCACATGGCTAGATTTTTATCTAAGTAGGCAAGGAGATAGTTAGGGTAGTACTTGATCCTGAATGTGAGGAATTATGAACAATGTCCGAATAGCGCAGAAAAGATGTGTGGAAACGGGAAACCACATTATTCACCAGAGGACCTTTCTTGTGTTGAAGTCAATTTCTCAGTTCATGAAACAGGCCCTGGACTTGTTTTCAAATTGATGAAGTAGGGGTCAACAGCAATATCTTCCTGGATATCCTACATACCAATGGGTGCACAGAAATTTTTAAACTTACTGGATGGGAGGCAATGTAGTTTAAGAAGGTAGGGTGAACCTGTGGTAACTGAAGCATGTGAAGGCTTAAGCATAGTAGTTTGGTTATCCAGTGGCACGAGAATATTAGTCCAGGCTGGGCATGGTGGCTCATGTCTGTAATCCCAGCACTTTGGGAGGCTGTGGCAGGTGGATCATGAGGTCAGAAGTTTGGGACCAGCCTGGCCAATATGGTGAAGCCCCATCTCTACTAAAACTATAAAAATTAGCTGGGTGTGGTGGCATGCGCCTGTAGTCCCAGCTACTCAGGAGGCTGAGGCAGAAGAATTGCTTGATCCTAGGAGGCAGAAGTTGCAGTGAGCTCAGATTGCGCCACTGCACTCCAGCCTGCGTGACAGAGCAAGATTCCCTCTCAAAATAAGTAAATTAAATAAATAAATAAATAAATAAAAGTATTAGTCCCACTACAAAAATAAAGTCAAACATCTAATTTTTACATATAACATCATTTTGCAAACCACATATCATTATATAAATGTTAGTATTCTTTATCTCCCACTGCCTACATGTATGAAAATGCATGTTTGAAATAAAAATTGAATTTAACATATTATTAGTAAAATGCACGGTTGGTAGTAGGATGAAGATTAATATAATCAATCCTGCTATCAGGAAGAGGGAGATCTGATATAATTCTGTTCGATGTGTTGTTTGGACCCTTGCTGATGTCTGTGCCCATCAACCGATTTGGTCACTTGGTGACTTGACCTGTTGTTTCCCGAGTTGTGTGTCTTGAGGTTTCTGTTTTATTTGTAAATTAGGCTACACACACCTCTGAAGTCCATATGCTCTGCCATACCCTCTAGTTCTAATGTACATGTTCTGTGTAGCCTTCTTATTCCAACCAGAGGCCCACTATGGAATAATGATGCTCTGGGCTAAGATTTATGTTTGGGAACCTAAAACTCTTTGCTACTATCAGTTTTCTGTGGTGGATTCTGGCTTGCAGGGTTTTTTTTTGTTGTTGTTGTTGTTATTATTTATTTATTTATTTATTTTTAATGCTTCCTTTCTGTCCACCCTCCTCTATCCTTCCCTCAAGTCATTTCAAATCTATGCATCTATGTTTTGGTCAGCAGCATGTGGTTAGTTCCCACACCATGCTGAACACAAGGTTCCCTCTGAGGACTTCGGGATTTCCCTGCGATGGCCACCGAGAAGCTGGAGAAAGATCTGCTGTCGGATTCCTTCAGCGCTGTGGCTTTTATCTAACTCACCTCTGGGAATTTTAACCATTAGCATTCAGAAAGCAGTCCATTCAGGTCTGCCCTTTGCCCTCTAGCTTCCTCTCTTTTTTTGACCTCTACTTTCCCTGGACTGAGAATCTTCCTTTGTCTCTAATCTGATGCCTGGCTTTGTTTTTATATTAGAGAAGCTACAGGGCTAAATCCCAGTTTCAGAGAAGGGAATATATGTTGGGAAATATTTTAAAAATTATAGGCACATGATACAAATGTACTTAAATATCGTTAATTTTCCTAAAAGTGTTTATTGCAAGGCTATTTCATATTACATAAAAGCAGAAAGAAAGAGAAAAGTCTGTCACCCAAATGATTTGTTGACTATACACAAAATACCTAATCTCTTATGTTAGTAAAATGCATGGTTGGTTGTAGGATGAAGGTTAATATAATCAATCCTGGTATCAAGAAGAGGGAGGTCTGATATACTTTTGTGTATATGCTTGTGTATTTTTGCCTGTAAGTACCAAATGGAACCACCCTAACTTATAAAGTGACAAATAGAAAACTATGCATTTTGCAATCAATTACTTTAGGAATCATTTTTAAAACTTTCATATAAGATCCAACTGACTGAGCACTTACTATTTATTATGGAATACATATGCATATATATATTCATAATATAAAAATCCTAAACTCTTCAAAGGGAACCTTGCATTCAGCATGGTGCAAGAATTAACCACATGCTACTGACCAAAAGATGGATTTGAAATGACTTGATGGAAGTATAGAGGAGGGTGGACTGAAAGGAAGCATCAAAAAAAAATCAATCAATCCTAACCTCTTACGCTCAGTCTAAACATATCTCCATTTTCTGCCTGATAGCTCTCAGTGGTCATATTGGTGCCATGTAACAATACCTAGAGTGGTGAGAAATGCTAAAATTTCAGTTCTGCCCATGATAATCCTTAACACTAGGACTGGCTTAGTATTTTGATAGCTCAGAACATTCACTGAAGATGAAAGTGGATGCAGTAGAAACTGTCACTATATTCATCTTTACCTTTAGTCAATTCAAATTTTTAATCTGCTAGCATTAGTATGACAGTTAAGGGTAAAGTGAATGGAAATAGCTTGCACTTTTTATTCTGGATTAAAATCCTAGCTTCATTACACGTGATTATTGCTATGTTATAGCTGACTATAGCTGAATACATTGAAAGAAATTGTCTCCCCGAATCACAATTTTTTCATTTGTGTAATAAGGTTAATAACATGCACCTTGTAAGATTGGTATGAAGAGGTTATATGTATATGTGTGTATATTTATATATTTTATATTATAAATATATATGTATATGTATTCCATAATACAGTAAATAGTGCTTAATTAGTGGGATCTTATATGAAAGTTTTTAAAATGATTCCTAAAGTAACTGATCGCAAAATGCATAGTTTTCCGCTTGTCATTTTATAAATTAGGATTGTTCCATTTGGTACTTACAGGCATCGTGAAATACTAAAACGGAAAATTATTCACATTATGTTGGTGTAGAATGGAAATGCTAAATGAAATGTGGTTCTCTTATTTTTTCTCTAATATTAAATGAGATGGGAGTGAATAAATTTCACAGGTAGGTTTTGAAAATCATTGCTTTCCAATCTTCTCTGTTGAATGAGAAACCATTTTGTATAATCAAATAATAAAACTTTGATAGTTGTCAGCTTCAGACTTAGTGGTAGTTATGCTCTTAAAACCCTGTCACATACTTTCAGTGGGACAGAGCCACAGGGCATCTGTTTGCACAGTCCTTTTAAATTCTAATAAGGTTTTCTGAAGCATATTCTAATAAAGTTTTCTAATAAGGTTTTCCGAAGGTACTGTCCCTCCCCACTGCTTCAGCGCTGGCTCAGAGGCAAGTCTCCTCTTTCATCTTCAAACAACTTCAAAGTTTATTTTTGAAATAAGGGTTTCTTTTCCCATGGAATTCAAAGATCTTTGTGGCCTCATGTGAGGGAAGGAGCTCCTGGCTTTCAGAAATGTATTTAAACAGCCGCTGATGTCTTAGTGCCTGGCTAATAGACCTTGCTGACCTTCAAAAATGTTCAGTTTTCTTTACCTTTGTTTCTTGGTCAGCTTGATTGAAGCTGAAGGAGGACCTTGGGGTCTAAGAGAAGCTGCTGTATCTGAAATAATGAAATGCCTAGAAAATGCCTTTCTCCCCTCTACCTATGGATTGTTGAGAGATTTAAAAATTAACTTAGGAAGGGAGAAAAGGGGAGGGAGGTAGGGAGGAAGGTAGGAAGAAAGGAAAGAAGAGAGTGGGTAGAAAAGAGGGAAGGAGGAAGAGAGTGAGGAAAGAAGGGAATGAAGAAAGGGAGGATGGAAGGAAGAAACTTTCCACTTGTGCATATTCCTTTTGTTTACCCTACACTGATTTTTTTTTTTTTTTTTTTTTTCCATTTGGAAGCTGAGCTATTCTCCTCCCACTCCTCCATTTGAAAATGTCAGTCCTCCTGGGATGACAGTTTGCTTGCCAGGGGGCTGTCAGGTGCTCTGTCCAGACCACACCAGCACCACTATAATTAATGCAGGTGCTGGGACTAGGAGGACCACAGCAGCCAGTAATCCCTGGCTCTGTCGTAGCATCTGCCTCCAGGTAAACCTGTCATTTGCCATAACTCTCTGGCATTGACCTTTTTTAGCATATGGAGAGATGAGATTCATTTTCGGGAGTGTCACTGGAGATGATGAAAGAGAAAGGAGGAGAGAGGTCTCTTGGGGATTTTTAAAACCAATGCAGAATATTTCCGTCCCAATAATTCCTATCAGAGAATTGTTGAAAGCCTTCCTTAGGCATGGAAAAACCGGATCCAAGGTCTTGCCCCATCCCCACTCCTCATGTGTCTCCTTTCTGTGTGCTTGTATCAGGATTATTATAACTCCTCATGTGATATGTATTGTATTGTTTGCTACTTTTCATGAATATATGCTTTCTCTCTACGAGTGGATCCTCAGCTTTTTCAGGGCACGATGTCTTTTAATGTCCCTTAGTGTTCTTACACTTCTCTTTGCAGTGATCTTCCTAGTAAGTGCTTGAAAATAATCAATGACATTTTTTTTTTTTCCTTCAGTCAAGAAGGATAATAGATTTATCATGAAATTTTGTTTCTCTAGGAAAAAGGAAGAAATCTGTGAGGGGCAATCAGTCTCTTTTTTGTGAGACGGTAAAACAAACTCTTTAAAATTTTTACTTTTGTTTAGGGTCTATCATTTAGTGTGGAAAAATATGAGAAGTCATTGCAAACTATTTCAAATAATATCAAACATATTATAAAATATAAAGCCTTTACCTTTATCTGTTATGTTTATTAAAAATAGCCCAAACCATGTAATACCTAATATGATAATTTCTGGAATTAATACTGAGTATAGCCTGAAATTTCATTAGTTTTTCTCTATTCAAATTTGAGATATTAGAAAAATAGACCAATGCCCAATTTTATATAAATGAAAAATTTTAGAACCAAAAATGACAAATCATAATTCAATAAGGGAGATAATAGATAGATAGATAGATAGATAGATAATGAAAGAGAAAGAGAGAGAAAAAAATTTTAATAACAGAATATGCCTTGGATTTGATCATCCTCTTCATAGATCAGACTCCTTTGGCCAACAGCCATAACTTTACTCTAAGGAGCTGGTTTTGCACTTTACTCTCCACGTAAGCTCACTATATTCTATGGGTGGATACTTATTTGAGCGAGCAAGATGGGCTTCAGGCCAGCTTTTTAAGAAGAATGAAGGCTTTTGAGAAATAATAAATATGCAAGTAGCCTAGTGTTTCCATGAGCTGAACATACGTCACAATCCATCCGGATCCAGTGTTTCACCCAAACTAATGATGAAAGTGGATATAGTAAAAACTGTCACTATGTTCATCCACAGTCAGATTTTCACTGTCTTGCAGCTTCCATTTGCATGTATGCATTTGTCTTGAGTTGTCCGGCCTTGACGGTTTTGAATCTCCCAAGGGAACTTCAACTCAGCAGCAGCCAAGGGGATAAATGGCTGCTTTGCAGACAATCTGATAACCTTTGGAAGACAAGCCCCTCTTGAGGCCATATCTGTTAACACGTAATATTAACTTTCCCTAGTTTTGGCTCATCTCTCTTTTCCTGTTAACTTGTAACCTATATTTCAGGGACCTATCATCTGAGAGTCTTACCACATCTTCTGGCATGCCTTGTGAAACTGGAAGATGTTCTGCGTGCACTGGAAGAAGGTGCCCCAAGTCATGGAATCAGTCCACCTACGTCGCTCCCATCCTCCATCCCAGACTACATCACAGGGACAATAATGTTGAAGACTGAGGAGGAGAGGAGGCAGGCAAGAAAAGCAACTTGCCTAGAAGGATGATTCAGAGGATTACAGTCTAGGTGGCAGCATCTCTGACCCAGGGATAGAATCTGCCAGGAGGAAGGCAAAGAAGTTAAGAGTTCCTCTGCAGAAATTAATGGAAAGTGACGTCAGACAGGATTTTTCAAAGTGGTCCACATGAGACTCTCAAATTTTATAACTTCAGAGTCAAAATCTGAGTATAATGAGACCATTTATATTATTTTCAGATGAAGACACAATTAACTTCATTGTGAGTGAAACCAACCATCATGGATCTCAAAAGAAGTTAGACCTTGGACTCACTTAAAAAAACTGAAGTAAGTTTGGGGTGTTCTTATTTTAAATGAATGTGTTCTGTATTAAAGGAAGAGGATGCTTTTGGAAAACTTTCCAGAGGTACATCATAGCTTAATCACAAATTCATTTAGAAGGGACAGTTCAAAAGTCTTTTCTGACTTTCAATTTGATGTTAATAGCCATCTCGAGGGAATGAAAAAATTTAACAGTAATGATGTCTTTCGCTACCAAAATAAGTTAAAAATTCAAATTATATACACCCTAACAAAAGTTGTACACCTTTGACAAGTCCATGAGTATTTTGGGCATCAAGGATTTAATCAATCCCTGCAGAGAAAACCAATTAAGTTTGAGTATAAAATTTGGCGACTGATAACTTGGCTATTTGGCTTGATTTGAATCCTACCAAGCAAAATCATTACTTTCTATAAACACAGGGCTTGAGTTGGGAGGGAGTCTAGGGATGAATACTGCTAATACTCTAGGAACAAGCCTAATACTGCTGTCACTTATGTTTCAATGACTCTTCACCAGCATCAAGCAGCTGACAGCTTTGAAGGAGAAAGGAATCAAGGCAACATGAATGATTCATGAAAATAAGACTGAACAGTGTTTTCTCAAAAACTGCCTCGGAACTCAAAAACTGGAAGAAAGCGATGTCTGATTTCCAAACGGACAAACAGAAAGATAGCAGTGTGCCAGTGACATGGCAATGACATCGTTATCATCTGCTCCGAGGTGGTAGGTACTAAGACTTTGGAAAAGGTCATGCACTATTCAGCAACAGCCAAAAAGACGTTTAAATCAATCAACAGAAAATTCATGCATTTTCAATGTGTGCATTGAAAAAGAACACTGGGAATGTGAAATAGATGGATCAGAATATCTCCAAATACATTATTAAAGTTAGAGGCAAGAAGCAGTACTCCAGCTTCATCAATTACATTGATCTGATCATTAACAATAATATCAGCTGCACAGGATCTATACCAATGAGTCTGGGTTAGATCTGCTGACTTTCCAAAGATATGTTGCATGTTTTTATTTGCAACACAATGGAGAACCACTAGGACAGGGGAACAGAGGAAAGTACACCCAATTAGGAACAGAGATCAGATATAATATGACATTATACTGGATACTCATTAAGACAATAAAACACACAAGAAAACAGCCAGGTGTCATTCTACACCAGATATGAAAAAAGTCAGCTAGATTTACATACAAAATGTTTCAGAAACATGTTACACAAAATAATTTCTGAGATATTGGCAGTATTTGCATTCCATTAATATTATGTTTTATTTTGTTATTCTGTGTTTCCTAGCAAAATACTAAGTTTTGGTATTCCATTGATATATATGTAGGAACAAGACTAATACCTCTATAACTTATGTTTTAATGACTCTTCACCAGCCTGGGCAACAGAGTAAAGGCTGGAGTATAGTGGTGTGATCACAGCTTCCAGCAACCTCAAACTTTTGGTCTTCAGTGATCTTCCTGTCTCCACCTACGGAGTAGCTGGGACTACAGGTGCACACCACTATGCCTGGCTAATTTCAAAAAAAGGTTTTTGTAGAGACCAGATATTGCTATATTGTCCAGCCTTATTATTATTTTAAAGAGCATATTAGTATTATGTCCCTGAGAAAACAATCAATGCATAATTTTTAAATTGATACATAATAGATGTACATATTTGGGGTTACATATAATTTAATACATTCATATGATTTGTGAAGATTAAATCAGGGTAATTGGTATATCTATCACTTTAAATATTTTTAATGCTAGAAACATTAAAATTATTCTCTTCTATTTCAAAATAAACAATAGATTATTGTAAATTATTGTCACCCTACAGATCTATCAAATAGATCTTGTTTATTCTATCAAACTGTATATTTGTACTCAATAATCAACATCTCTCATTCCTTCTCCATGAATATTTTCACATTTTTGAAAGGCCTCGACTTTCCAATAAAGAACACTAGTAACCTGACTTAAAGGACTTTTGAATAATAAACATGCTATATTAGTCAACATTCTCCAGGGGGACGGAACCAATGGGATGTACGTATATGTGTGTGTGTATACATATACATACATATGTATTAGTGTGTGCATATACATACATATGTATTAACATGTGTACACATATACATACATATATTAGCGTATATATACACATACACACATATGTATACATGTATGTGTATATATATATGTATACAAACACACAAAATTAGGAATGTATTAGGGAGAATTGGCTAACACAGTTACAAAGACAAAATGCCATGATAGGCTGTCTGCAGCCTGGGGAATAAGAAAAGCTAGTAGCATGGCTCCCAGGAAAAGTGATGCTGTTGCTCAGTCTAAATTAGAAAGCCTTAAAACCAGGAAAACTGATGGTGGCCTAAGATACCCTGGGAGGGCACTGGTACAAGTTCCACCAGAGTCCCAAAGGCTGAAGTAGCTGGAATCTGATGTCTACAGGCAGGAGGAGAAAAGGCCTCCTGCTCCTGCTACACAAGGAAAAGAGAGAGAGAGAGAGAGAGAGAGAGAGAGAGAGAGACAGAGAGAGAAGAAAAAGCCATGCAAGCTGAATATCCCCTTTCTTCCATCTGCTTTGTTCTAGCAGCACCCACAGCTGACTCAATGGTGCCCTCTCATATTGAGGGCAAGGCTTCCTTTCCCAGTCCATTGACTTCCATGCCAGTCTCTTCTGGAAACATCCTCACAGATACACCCAGAAAGAAGGCTTCACCAGGCATCGAGGCATCCCTCACTCCTATTAAGGTGACACCTAATATTAACCATCACACACCTTGGAGGTTAGGAGTATTTAAATACTTATCTTCCAAGAACCATTTGCTTACATCCCAGATGCAATACATGTAACAGCCTCGCCCTCTCATTGCAGAGGATTTCATAGTAAAAATATATATTGCTCCCTCTCTCTGTCTTAGTCTATTTTGTGTTGGTGTAAGGGAAAACCCGAGCCTGGGTAATTTGTAAAGAAAAAAAAAGGTTTGTGTCACAATTCTGGAGGACTCAAGTTTGGGCACCTGCATCTCAGGAGGGCCTCAGGTTGCCTCGACTCCAGGAGGAAGGCAAAGTGGAGCCAGATGTGCACTACACGTTGAGAAAGGAAGAGAGAGAGAGGGAAGGGAGATGCTAGGCTCTTTTTAATGACCAGTTCACCCTCAGAGACTGTCAACCTTTTGTTGACCTAGTCCTGCTCTCCCACAGTGTACTTTGAGACCATCCCCGTATGCTGGGCCAAGTATGATATGATAAGAAAACCAAGAGCTCTTAACAACACTACATGGGGCTAAACCTTGGGCTTAGCTTCCTTAACACTCTGTCCTCAACAACTACTCCAGATAAACAATTACGCAATTGCATCTTTTTGTTTCATTTTTGTTTACATTTTGGTGTCTGTTGCAAACTGATATATTAAAAATATACTTTAAACATTTTCACTATGTTCTTGGCAATTGCATATAAGAGATATGTAAAAAGAACACATTCTGGCAGAAAAAATATTCTTATAATTGCTTCGTGAATGAAAATTTTTAAATTAATCTTCAAGAATTATTTTGTGTTTGCATATTTGTATTTTGTACTTTCCTATGCATACCTGCAAACTGTCCTTTTTGGCCAAAAGAAAAAAGTCCTAGATTTTTCTGTGCTCTTTAAGCTTAACACAGCTGTGAATGGCCTAGCATGACAGTGTTTGCAGAGCCATGCCCCTGAGAATTTTTCATTTCATACATCATTTACAGCTGACCCAAGTGATTCCGTATATTCTGGACCTATATTCTTTCACCACAGAGAACTAAAATGAAAATATATATTTATTCATAATCCAGACCCATCATGCATTGCCTCTTTATTTCTAGCATTTCACCTCACTCCATCAGATTGTTTTCTAACTGGAAAAAAAAGAAGCCTGAGGCTCCCTTAAGACACAAACCAAATTTAAGGTTTCAGTACTGCTATTTGTTTTTATGAAGGAATTCATCTCTCTCCTGTGTTGTGACTTGCTGTCTCAAAACCCTAGCTGAAAAAGAAAAAAAAAAAATGTTGGGAGAGAAATGGCATCAGTCCGTTGCCCTGTCAAACATTTCTCTGCCTACAGTCCAAGATAAGTTCTTTGCCAAGTCAACAACTTAGAGTCACCATGACTGAAGGGACCATACCTTTCCTGTGCCTTGTATGATTGAAGAGGTTTTAGTCCAAAAGTAAATTTGAGGAATAGTATGTCATTTAATGCATGTTAGCAATGAGCTTTTTGGGCTTTCTAGACTCCCTAGGGCAAACCCTTAACTCATCTTATTGGGATCTTAAGTGTATAGTTGAAAGTTAAAAGTTTGACTCCTGACATAATATTGATTATCTGGATAAAAAAGACACTATAGTTCTACAGACTGTTCAGAGGTTAGGGAGGCTAATAGAGTATGTTGAAAATGCCAAAATTTATGTACCTTTGGACTGTGTTTCTCCACCTTTTTACACTGAGGTCTCCAGATGATCATGGATTTCTGCCTTTGACCAGAGATTTGCATACACTCTGAGAGGTATATGACTTCCCTGCAACATTGAGAATCATTGTTTCTCCTGGGAGCTCTCACCAACTGACAATATTTTGTTAAGTTTTACCTTACTATAGTTTATATTGTAAATTTTTCTTTTTTGTATTTTCTATATGTAAATGATAACTATTTCTATAACACCATTACCAGGCACTGTTGTATGCCAAGAATGTTAACTTATTTAATCCTCAGCAGCTCTATGAATTATTTGTAGGAACTCCATCTACCAAAGAGGAAAAAGATTCAAAGACATTATGTGATTTGCTCAAATTCATGGCTTAGAAACAGCAAAGCCAGGGTTTGAACCTAGGAGTCTATCCCCAGAGTTTGTGCTTTTAAGTATTATTCTCTGCTGCTTATAGTAAAATTATACACATTCCCTCTTGATGGATTCTGGTAATTTTCTTTCTAGAATATCCACTCCCCTCACAGTTACACACACACACACACACACACACACACACACACACACACACACCATGGATAACATATCTCATAACATCCTAATTCACAAGATTCTTCCTTTTCCATGATACTGGTGTTTTTGTTTTTGTTAATGATTACGTTGAAATGGAATTGTCTATTTTACCTGTATCCCTCAAAAATTGTAAGCTCTTTTAGGTCAAGAGGACATACATCAGCTTTGTAAATCTCAGTATCTAGTAGAGAGACTTGAAATAAAAGCATCCTGAATCACTATTTATAGAATGAATAAACACTATATTCCAGATTTGATGTAATATATATTTCTTACATATATCCACACATTAAGAGCAGAGACCTCTATAAATCAAAACAACTTTAAGTGGCCATCAACCAAAGTAACAGAGTAAGGACTTCTGAAAACTCTCCCCGCCATAAAAGCAAGGAGAAAACTGGAACATACTCTCAAAATCTACTCTTTCAAAACTTTGAAAATTAACCAAACTCTTCAGGATACTTTTTTTCAGAGGAAAACAATCAAGGGAGCATTTATTCTAGAAAAATGAATGAAGTTCATTAAGAGCAGTGTTCTTTGAGATATTTTAACTCACCCTACCCCTTTGATACTCTCCTTCCAGCTTCAAGATAGCCTTGAAGAGCAACATAAACAATCACAGTAAAAACCAGCATCCTAGAAACTGCTGAACTGGTGTGGCAGTGGGGAGAAGGGAATTGGAGTTCTTTCAAAGCCTCATCCCCAGAGAATTGCCATTATGACATCCTCCAAATATTATTACAGGATTCCCATGTTTTTGAGGCCAAGATTAATTGTCCAAGTTACTGTGGCTGGGACACAGATGGACTGGCAGTAAGATTCCCAGGCAGTGACAATACTGCAGCTGGAAGGGGAAAAAATAAGCAGGGAGAAATGAAAGAAAAATAAACATTAATCAAACAACAAAACTAGATAAATGCATTTCTGAATTGGAGTGGAAATCTTACTGGAAGATGCATCCTTGAGAGATCCTTGAGAGATATATCCTTGAGAGAAAGACTGGAAAACACAATAACCTACAGAATGTACCAGAATGTATGAGTCAGGAAAGAAGGAAGTGGATCTCACTAGAGGATTTCTAGCTACTTTTCTTGAAGATTTCATTAGACCCTAAGATTATTTGTCCTGAATAGTCATTTAAATATTATTGGCTACCATTCCTTATTTGTTACTTGAGAAGGTTGATTTAGAGGACAAAAAAGAGTATCTTTTGCTGTAAAATTTACAAATACACTGATTTCCACAAGATTCTATTATACTATCAACCAAAACTTTTACTTAAAAAAAGTACAGTGGCAAGGCTAGTGACTACACGGAGCCATTCAAATAAATATGAAGTCCAAAATTGTGAAAAGTCTAAGATGTTACCAACTCGTAAGCTGACAAGTTAGCGTGCCACAATTATACATGTATAGAAATAAAATCATCAGACTTCTGGGTCAGAGCAACTTAACAGCACTGGCTCCACAAGATCCAATTCTAGATGGGGTAACATGATGAGGGGCTGCCACTACCAATGCATGCCATGAGGCTTAACAGCAAACAAAAGGAGACACAAAATTATGGAAGTCAGAGCTTATATGGTATGGCTGGGGTGGGAGTGTGCTACAGTTTGGATATGGTTTGTTTTTCCCCACCAAATCTCATGTTTCAGTTTGATTCCTAATGTTCGATGTGGGTCCAAATGGGAGGTATGTGGGTCATGGGGATGGATTTCTTATGAATAGATTAATACCCTCCCTGGGGGCTTGGCAAAGTCTTTGAGTTCTCACTGTATCCATTCTTAGAGAAAAACCTTTTAATACTTTCCCTTGATTATCATGGTAGCTATCTTTTCATTTATGTCCTTTATTGTGTTAAGTTTTTCTCTACCTGTTTTGTGGAGTTTTGAGGTTGGATTTTGTTATGTCTTTTCTTCACCTATTGAGATAATAATGTGGTTTTGTCTTTCATTCTGTTATTGTGATAGAACATATGTTTATATTTATATATTTTATATATATTATAGTTCATATATATAAATATAAACATATATGCATATATTTAAATATAAACATAAATGTGTGTATATGTATATATTTAAATATAAATATATAAATATGTTTGTTATATATAAATATATACATATGTCACACTCACAGAATGAAATATAGATTTATTATATTTAATAATTATATTCAATTAATTTAAATAAAATGAATATTTGAATAATGAATTTAATGAATAATATATTTATATAGTGTGTGAAAATAAAAATATGTGTGTGTGTGTGTGTGTGTGTATATACATTCCAGTAATTTAACTTAAAGTTGGAGAATTAAGTGGATCACATTTTAACTGGGAAATCAAATGGACTGCCTAGGAAGTAAGTGACCAAAGGTAATTTTTAAGTGATAATCTTTTAATTATACAGAAACTGTAAAGATGACAGAAATAAACTGAATTCAGTTTTTACTGTTGAATATTTCTGTGTTGTTCCCAATGTACATCTGCCTTTGATTTCGCTTGGTTTAATAAACTCTGAAGTTTGGATCACATTGACCCAAACCTGAGACTACTCAGGAAAAGGCTGAGAGACTATCAGAACCCAGCACAACTTATCTATTCTTGTCCCAGAAGCACTCACTTGTGCTATTTTATTGAGTTGGTTAGAGATAACAAACCTCCCACTGTTTAAATCAAAAGAAACTGAGATGTCAGTGTTTTTTGTTTTTTTTTTCCTTCCAATCCATATAGTCTGGGAAGTAGACAATGGGCCAAATACAAATATAAGACTTCTAATCTTCTTCAATGCAGGCACATAACAGGAAAAGACCCCGCCTTGAAAAGGAGACAATTAAACTTTTCTATGGGTTACAAACTAAAAAGACCTTTTCTTTTTTACTGAGTATAGACAAACCAGCAATTTTGATTTGCTGTAAATCAATAGTCTCTAACATGTGAATGCAGACTGATAAAGGATAAGTAAAGCACAAGTTTCATTATTGCCTATGGTCCAATCTAGATTTGATGAGGAAGAAAGTCAATTCTAGTTCACAGGGTAGTTGAAGTTCTATTATTGCATGAATTCAGAGAGAATACAGTGCACTATACTTCTGCGGAAGTATACATAAGATTCAAGATGACAGGGATCTATTTTGTTTGTAATGTAGTCCAAGCGCTTTAAGATAGTTCTTAGTGCATTATAGAATATAAATATTTGATGGACGAAAACTAACAGTGTAAAAAGGGCATATGTGCCATTCTAGAAGTCTGTAGATTCTCAGAGAAACCATTGTAGGTGCAGTAGAAATGTCATGGAACAGAGGACGGTGTCCTGGAGTGATAGCCCATGGGCTACCTGAATGTCAATAAAAGAAAAACACAGGCTTGCCGGGCGCGGTGGCTCACGCCTGTAATCCTAGCACTTTGGGAAGCCAATACGGGCGGATCACGAGGTCAGGAGATTGAGACCATCCTGGCTAACACGGTGAAACCCCGTCTCTACTAAAAATACAAAAAAAAATTATCTGGGCGTGGTGGCGGGCGCCTGTAGTCTCAGCTACTCGGGAGGCTGAGGCAGGAGAATGGCGTGAACCCGAGAAGGGGAGCTTGCAGTGAACCGAGATCCCGCCACTGCACTCCAGCCTGGGCATAGAGCGAGACTCCGTCTCAACAACAACAACAACAAGAAAAACACAGGCTCAGAGGTCTGACACATAGTTGAAGATAAGCATATAGTAAAAGCCAAGTGCAATGGCTTGTTTCACTGAATGGGATAAGCCTGGGTGCTGTCACATTCATATCATAAGTCATATATGACTTTAGATCCATGCTGATCATGCATGCACAGTAGTGCTACATTAAAACATGCGACAGTTTAAGATTAGTTTGCCAAATACAACCCCAAAGTATAAAATTGAATCCGTGTAAAAAAATGTAACAGCTATTTATTGAAAAAACTACAGGGGGGTGGCACTAATCTAGGGGATAAGTCATGAAGAAAACTAAGATTAAAAAGTGACATATTATTCCATAGTAATCTACAAAACTCTAGAAATTCCATTGCGCTGTCTCTCTCAAGAGAGAAGTACGTGGGCTATGCATTAATCTTGCTATTCTGTCGAAGAGTTTCTCCAAGAGTTTTGAGGTTCTGTTGTTCTCTGTAAACTTTTGTTTGAAGAAGACATGTAGCCATATTTCTTTATTATCCTAGGAAGCTTGTAAGAAACATTCCCTGAACTGATTTTTTCTTTTTTTTTTTTTTTTTT
>NW_012115155.1:14142381-14145354 GCF_000951035.1 Colobus angolensis palliatus | reverse complement strand
AAAATATCCGTTATCTTTCAGCTACTGCCCCAAATAAAAAGATTTTTTTTTTTTTTTTTTTTTTTTGGTAACAACTCTATTGAGATATAACTCACACACCATAAATGTCATCCCAGAAAGTGAACAATTCAATCATTTCTAGTATATTCACAAGTAATTTAAGAACATTTCATTACCTCAGAAAAAATATCCGTTATCTTTCAGCTACTGCCCCAAATTTTCTCATTCTCCCAATCCCTAGGCAATCATTAATACCCTTTCTGTCTTTATATATTTGCCTATGGTGGAAATTTCACGTAAATGAAATCATGTAATACATGGTCTTGTATAGAATGGTTTCTGTCACTTGGCATAATGTTTTCAAGTTTCATCCATGATGCAAAATGTATCAGCATTACATTCCTTTTAGTTGAGTGATAGTATTTACACTGCATCTATTGTACGGATGTATCAGATTGTATTTAAACATTACTCACATAATAGCTATTTGGATTGTTTCAACTTTTTGGATATTATTAACAATGCTACTGTGAACACTCATGTATGAGTTCCTTTTTTGGTAGAGAGATGTTTTCATTTTTCTGAGGTATATAGGCAGGCTTATAATTGCTTGGTCAAATAGTAATTCTGTGCTTACCTTTTAGAGGAATTTACAAGAACAAGTGGCTCTACCATTTTACATTTCCACCAGAATGGTGTGAGGATTATGATTTTTACACATCCTTGACAAAACTTGTTACCTTACTAGTTTTACTAGTAGGTGTTGAGTGGTACTTCATTGTTGTTTTGATTTATATTTCCCGACGCCTTAGCATGTCAAGCATCTTTTCATGTGCATATTGGCTATTTGCATATCTTCTATAGAGAAATGTCTATTCAGTTAATTTGACTATTCTTAAACGGGATCGCGTTGATTTGTAAGAATTATTTTTATATTTTAGATTTAAGTTCCTTATAAGATATATAATTTGCAAATATTTTCTCCTATTCAATGTAATGTATTGAGCTGGTACTCAGTAAAGTGGAAGTCAACTGTAGTCTAGTCTTCATAAGCCAAATTTAGACTACTTTACAGACTTCTTGTACTGCTTCTCCTAACAAGGAATCTCAGCTTTGCAAACAGTCTACAGTACAGGAATGAGAACCCCAATATTCTCAATGTGTTGCACCTAAAATAGAGCTTCCATTTTATCAGTGGGGACTGAGCAGAGAAGAGAACCCCTCTTTTGGCTATACTTGCTAAGAAGTTAGCCTCTGCAACTGGCAGCTGGGGAAAGGATGAGAAATACTGACATCCCCATTTTATAAAAATATGGTTTCCCTCTGACTGGGATCTGGGGAAGAGGGAGTCCTGTGTTCTCAATCTTTTCTGCTTGGCTTGTAGGTGGACATATTATTCCTATGTCTTCACATGGACTTTCCTTTGCACCTGATTTCTACTGAATTTTAGTAGCTTTTATAGTTATGCTTAAAGGTTATTCTAGAAGTAAGCTTTCTTGAAGAATAAATGTTCCTTCATTCACTATATTCTCATAGAATTGTTTCCATAGACTTCAAACAAATGTTTGGTTTTGAAAATGATTTTCATCAGTTTTATCAGGGAGAATATCCATGGATCTCTTCACGTTGCCATGTTGAATTGGAACTCCTGAACTCATTCTCTCAAAACCCATTTCTAAGGAAAAGATAATATACATGCAACTAGAAGTTGATGAAATAGATTGTTGGAGTTAGCTGCTTATGGAGGTATCTGCTATCTGACCCATCCAGAAAATTGCCTGATGTTGCCATCACAGTATTGTTGCATTTGAATTGGAGTAACTTTTTCATACAAGTGCTTGTCATTGAACTAAAAGGAAATAAGCAGGAATTGCAACTGCACCAAGCTTAAACTAGTTTAGCTCAGTTTATATCAGGAAATCAAAAGAGGTTTATGTATAAGAGGGTTAAATAAGTATATCATGTGATCCCATTCTGCCACATTTACTTTTCCCTCTGGGTAAAAGGGTATGGAAAAATCCACATATAAGTGGGTTCATGCAGTTCAAATCCACGCTGTCAATGATAGATAGATAGATAGATAGATAGATAGATAGATAGATAGATAGATAGATAGATAGATTAATTGATTGGAGAGAGAGAAAATAAAGATCATGATAAATAATGTGCATCCTCTGCATACATTTTTTCTTATGGTTTCCATTCTCTAAAGTGTATAACTTATTTGTTTCCTTGAATTATTTTTCTGGTCAATTCCCTGAAAGTTATAAATTGTGTTTTGTAAATAACTGGCTTCGATTTCATGATTCCACCTGATATAATTAAAGGGGTTTCCCATCATTCCTCACTCTGTTTTCCATCAGACACAAAATTCATATGTTACCCACGTGGAGCGTGACCTCTCTGATACCCCACTACTACTCTAGACTTTTCTGTGTGCTCCCATATCACTGTGCTTACTGGCATCATTAGATTTTCCATCCTCTGTTAAAATTTCCCATTTATTTTTTGAACTACACTCTAACTTTGCTTGAGGGAAGCAGCAATGTCTTATTTATAACTTTAAGCACAGGACTTCATACAATATATGGCAAATAATAGGTATTCAGCAAATATTCATCATATGGTTTAAATTTGCTCCCAAATTTGTGCATGTGTGCGTGCAAACACACACACACACAGTATATATATTCTTCCTGTGTGTGTATATATTCTTCATATATACATACATATATATGTATATATTCTTATGTCTTCTTATGCCTTCACATGAACTTTCCTTTGCACCTGATGTCTACTGAGTTTTAGTAGGTTTTATTGTTATAAATCATGTTATGAATCATGAAATCAAAGCCTGTTATTTTCAAAACACAATTTGTAATTTTCAAGAAATCGTCCAGAAAAATAATTCAAGTTTTATCAGTTTTATTATATATATATAGTTGTTTATTATTAAACAACATTGAGAACAAA
>NW_012115155.1:14139581-14142274 GCF_000951035.1 Colobus angolensis palliatus | reverse complement strand
ACATATATGCAGGCTTTGTATCCCATTAATGCTCTATTTTTGATCCCCATTTGGTTGGGAAAAATCCACATATAAGTGGGTCTATGCAATTCAAACCCATGCTGTCAATGATAGATAGATAGATAGATAGATAGATAGATAGATAGATAGATAGATAGATAGATAGATAGATAGATAGGAGAGAGAGAGAGAGAATCAAGACCATGATAAATAATGAGCATCCTCTAGGTCCATTTTTTTCTTATGGTTTCCATTCTCTAATGTGCATAACTCACTTGTTTTCTTGAATTAGTTTTCCAGCCAATTTCTTGAAAGTTATAAATTGTGTTTTGTAAATAAATGGCTTCGATTTCATGATTCCACCCGATATAATTAAATTGGAAAGGCTTCACTTTGGTGACACTAATTTGCTGGTCCTGCTTTGACCATGGATAAGAATCAGTTCAAGATATACCCCCACATTGCTACAGGAAGCAGTAATTTGCCACATTCATCATTTTCTGTCTCCTGTGGAGCATACTCGCCAGGGTTTCTAAATTAATATGATGGAATTGAAGGTAACTGTAATTACAATAGTCTTATCTCTTCCTCCATCATTCTTCATCCACATTGTTCCATTGAACTATATGAGAAAAGGAAAGAATACTTTCTTGTGTTATTATTTGCTATCAAACTGATTCATTATGTTCCTCTTTTGTTCCTAATTGTAGTTATCCACCTTCCCCATCTGCAAAAGTAGAAACAATATGTCTTTGGCTCTTTGACATCTTTTATCTCCACCTAATGTAAAGCTGTTTATAACATGTAGATTATAAATCAACAGATAATGAGAGAGAACCTATCATATGCAAAATATGGTGGAGAATTTGATAGCTATAAAATGACATACCTGATATTAGGAAGGTTAAAATCCAGTTGGAATGAGGCATGCATTAATAGCCAAACAGATAAATATAGATATAGAAGGGTGGTGGTAATAAAATCTTAAGGTTAAAGTTTTAAGTAAGACTCTTTTTTAAGAGGCCAAGGTTTCATGGGAAAAGAAAGGTGTCAGATGGGAAGTTTATGAACAGGTACTTATGGATAAATAGAGAGGATGGATAGTAAGTAGAAAGAATATTATGAGGAAAAAGAAAAAGTCAGACATGAGTAAGTCATGTTATGGAGATGGTGCTCTTAAATAGAGGGTTTGTGTAGGTATAAAATAAGAGATGGAGTTATGCACATGTGGCTTGAGCACAATTGCAGAGGGTGTGGTGAGACTGAAGACATTGATGATGTCTTTTGAACAGAAACCTCACCTGTGGACTGGAAAGTTTAAAGGAAATTGTGATTTCTTCCTGAACTGACTTATTTTTCTAACGTTCTCTTCTATTTTATCAACATCATTGTGGTATAATTTATATAAAATGAACTGCACCCATTTTAAGTGTATACTTATTGAGTTTTGACAAATATATACACTGTACTCACACAACAATCAAGATATAATATTTTAATCTCCTCCAAATTTTCTCCATGCCCCGCTGTAATCAACTTTCTGTTCTTACCACTATAGATTAATATACATTTTCTATTTTGAAAGTTTTTTACTTGGAATTTTCCTTGTATAAGTCCCAAGAAACATGTGATCATTTTTACTGTTAACCAAAACAAAAACAAATACATTTTCAACGTCCTAGTAGGACAGAATGGTACAATGTGTATGTGGAGTGTGACTGCTGACTTACTGTAATTTCAGAGATCATATTGAATAATCTTCCATAAAATAAAATCCTGTTTATGTCTTTATTTTACTTGGATATTAATAAAAGGTAACAATGTCGAGAATGCCACTAGGTACATGAGCAAGAGGTTTAGACATTGATAATTTATATCTTTTGTAGGCATTTAATTAAAAGTTCATTTCTAATTGTTAGGGTTTTCTTCATGTTTTTGTACCAAAGTATCTCTTTTCAGTTTCATATATTTTCATAAGTCATTTAAAAGCTTATAGAGTTTCTATGCTGAACTTATGAAATTTTCCAGCATCCTTAAAGTTTCCAGCTATGTAAAAACAAATATTTAGTACATAATTAATCTAATTATCCTTTATCTGGATGACTTCCTTTATATGTATATATATACGATATATATATATGATATATATATTATATATATCTCAAGACTTTCTCTTAAGATTTGTAAATACGTCCATTTTGGGGCAACAAGTGTTCTTTTTTTTTTTCTTTGAGACTGAGTCTCGTTCTGTCACCCAGGCTGGAGTGCAGTGGCATGATCTCGGATCATTGCAACCTCTGCCTCCCAAGTTCAATAGATTTTCTTGCCTCAGACTCTAGAGTAGCTGGGATTACAGGCACCCACGACCATACCTGGCTAATTTTTTGTATTTTTAGTAGAGATTGGGTTTCACCATGTTGGCCATGCTGGTTTCAAACTCCTGACCTCAAGTGAACCACCTGCCATGGCATCCCAAATTGCTGGGATTACAGGTGTGAGCTACCATGTCTGGCAGCAACAACTTTCCTTTCTTTATTTTATTTTATTTTTGTTTTGTTTTGTTTAGAGCATTAGAAAAAAATAGAGTACCTCTTTGTATACTTCAGTGAAATTTCTATTATTAAGTTACTTGTTAGTGACTGGAAACAAGAGTACGACCATACCGCACGATAGAAGCCATCTCAATCAAACGA
>NW_012115155.1:14133180-14135177 GCF_000951035.1 Colobus angolensis palliatus | reverse complement strand
GGCTGGAGTGCAGTGGCCGGATCTCAGCTCACTGCAAGCTCCGCCTCCCAGGTTCACGCCATTTTCCTGCCTCAGCCTCCCTAGTAGCTGGGACTACATGCACCCGCCACCTCACCTGGCTAGTTTTTTGTATTTTTTAGTATAGATGGGGTTTCTATACTAAAAAATACAGGATAGTCTCAATCTCCTGACCTCGTGATCCACCCGTCTCAGCCTCCCAAAGTGCTGGGATTACAGGCTTGAGCAACCACGCCCGGCCAAGATGTGAATTTTTAAAAGACTAGTCGTAGAAATACTCATTGTGGTGATAATATTTAGGCAAAGGCCTGAAGAAGGTAAGTGAAGCTAATATTTTGGGGGAAATAATTCCAAAGGTCAATGTCCTGAGTGAGAAGTTGCCTAGCTTGCCCACAAATGACTGACAATGCCAGTGAACTCCAATGACTAGCATTATACATCAAATATATATGTTTGATCTATACCTACATATATACTTCATATGCATCAAAATGAAGTATACATATTATATTTTGGATACACTGCTTTTACTCATTTCTCCCATTTATAGCTTGTATATTTTTGTTTTTGCCAATCATATAATTTTTGCCAATATCATTAAAAACAGGCTTAAAAAACAGTTTTCAAAAACATTTTTGAAATGCAAAACACACCATAATGGACATACCAGTATTTACTTAAACACTACTGCTGCTATATATTTTATTTATTATTGAAAATCATTATAAAATTACTGCAATGAACAACCTTACATAGAGATATTTGTCCATATTTCTGACTATTTATTTAGCCACAGTGAGCAGACTGGTGGGTAACTTTGGAACTTGGAATGATGTCCCATGGAGTAAATATCCCATTTCACATCCTCAGCATGTAGTAACAGTTCTCGCTGGAGATTCTATTGTGTGCATAAGAAAGAGAGTAAGAGGAGATACCCTTAGGTCAGGAAAATTAACTGGATTATCTTAGATTCCTCAAAGGAGAGAAAAATAGCTCATTCTGTTATTAATTTATGCAAACTGGCATTTAAGGAATCAGAATTTTGGGGTTTTGGAGGAAATGTTCTCTTAGATTACAGAAGCAAAGTAAAAAATTGCCACTAATGCAAATTACAAACAAACCAAATATATGAATGAGCTGTTTGTTACCTGGTCAATAAGTTGTGAGAGGAGAACAAATAAATATCTAATTTGTGGGATATAAATTTAAATTTTCCCCTGTGTGTTCTTCCTTCTAGAAGGGAAGGAAGGAAAGAGGGGAGAAGAAATGAGGAAAAGAAGGAAAGAAGAAAGGAGGGAATGAGGGATAGAGGGAGGGAGGGAGGGAAGGAAGGAAGGAAGGAAGGAAGGAAGGAAGGAAGGAAGGAAGGAAGGAAGGAAGGAAGGAAGGAAGGAGAGATATTTAATTTAAAGGCCAACTTTAGGGAATGAGTGTCTAAAATTAGACTTGTTCACCTTCACAATAGCCCAGATACCCTTAAACTCCCACCATTTCTTTGTTGGTAAGAAATAGGGAAAATATAAAGTAAAAACTCATGATCACTGGAGACCAGTAGATATGAGAAGACTGACAATAAGCTATGAATAAAATAACAAGTTTCTGGGCCTTGGACAGAGATGACCCATAGCTCAGCTCTCTCCACCTTGGAGAATGCAGTCATACAGAATTACACAAGAGAGTTCAAGGCTTACATAGACACCTGGCTCTCCAACCTGCAGTAAATGACTGTGCTGTTTGGTCAACACCAAAAATTAGAGAATTACAGTACCACCTTTCTCAGATTGTCTCCTAGAATGCTGTGAAGTTCAGGTGGTGGTAGTGGTGATAATTGTAAGATATTAACTCACACCTTTGGACAGCCTCCTGACAGCCTGAGTTTCTCCTAGTTTTTATAAAGTAGTGATTATAGTGGCCACAACAAAAGATCCTAACATTTCTTGAATTGTCAGTTAGGCCTAAAACCAAAAAACTTTTATTTT
>NW_012115155.1:14077979-14131301 GCF_000951035.1 Colobus angolensis palliatus | reverse complement strand
AAATAAATAAAAATAAAAAAATAAAAAATAAAAATAAATAAAAAATAAATGTTGTATGGAAATCATGACCCAAACTCAAAAATGCGGTGAAGGATACAGAGAGAAAGAGTTAAATATAAACGTAACAGTGGTCTAAATAGCAAGGTTTTATTGAATTATAAGGAGAGCAACAGATAATATGGTTGGCTGGCATGTAGCCTACATCAATCCTTCTGACGTATTAGTGTAAAACCTTCTTAATTAAGAAATGATACTTTTCCCTAAATGGCTCATGGAAAATGGATCAAGGTCTTAGATAGCATCTGGTGACTGAGCTCCTCAGAATTGCTGGAGACAGTTTTCTTTATTTTCAATCACAGCCTGGATGTGATACAAAAATCGCTGAGGAAACATTCCTAAAATATTCACTTTTAAATATTAGTGAATAAAACCTTAGTTTGGTAGAGTTGAGTGTTAGAATAATCAGAACATGAATTACAGTTCTGGGTTTTCCTATGAATAGCAATCTACACCAAAATGTTTAATTTCAAGTGTCTCCATCTTTAATATTGAATTTTTGACATCTACCAGGTAAAGTTGTTGGGTTATATAGAAATTCACAAGAAAAAATGTCATCATTCAATGAAGGTACCTAACAGACTCATAATAAATGCTATATATCTCTTTTTTTCTTCTACTCCAATCCAGAAACAATGTAATGCCTCAGAATTTTTCTGTAAAGTTTTCCTCCATAGCATACGTTCTCAAATTTTGCTGGGATTACAAAATCACCTGAAAAATGTTCTTGACATTTATAGATAGTGACATGAGGCAGCCAAATGCCGAGGCAGACAGGAGCAAGTACACAATGAAACTCCACCTCCAAGCTGCAGACTAGTTTAAAGCCCCAAAACCAAGCTACGAGTTAAATCCTTGGACCAGATTGAGAGCTTGTCTTTCTGTTTGGTGCACATTCCTCTGATTGATCCCCACCTTTCACCTATTTAAATATACCTACCCTTTCCTAGTTGCTTCTCTACACTGTCTTACCCACCTTTGAGTGATGTCTTCCCTTTAACCTTTTTTCATACTCACCAACCAATCACACGCACTCCCCATCCTGTGTCTATAAAGACCCCAGCCAGAGTCAGTCAGTAGAGGAGGAGATGGCCTGACTTCAGGCAAGAGACAGGAGACAACGTGACTTAGGGGAAGACAACCTGTCCTTTCTGTTCCCTCCCTAGCTCCCCTCTCTGCTGAGAGCCATTTTCACCGCTCAAGAAAATTCTCTGCCTTCACCAACATTCAACTGTCCATGTGACCTCATTTCTTTAGAATGATGGAAAAGAGCTCAGGACCCACCAAGTCGGGGTACCCAGGAAAGGTTGCCACACTGATCCTTGCCCATTCTGGTGGAGGACAGCTGCCCCATGCAACAAGACAAGGAGCCAACTGAGCTGCTAACATGCCACCATCCGTCACACTGGGGATGGTGGAACTAAAGGAGGACTGTAACACACTCTCTGGGGCTTCAGGGTCGCAGCCATCCTCGCACCTGGTCTGGTCATGGGCCTTGCATGGAGCTTGCTCCTCTGTCAGTGCCCAGAGCTGCTGGCTGGATACTTGACTCACTTGCTCACGTGTTCCCTCCCACAAGGGACTGAGTGCAAGTGTGGCAGGCCAAGTAGAGGGGGCACCCCTGCTGTGAGTTAGGTAAAGGTGATGAGAAAAATCCTACATCAGTACCTTTCTCAAATTGTGCTTAGAGATTTTGATTCAGGCAGTTTTGAGTGTAGCAAGAATCTACATTTTATCAAATTCTCCCTGTGACTCTAATGGTACCTTAAAGACATTAACATTTTGCTACCTTTGGTCTCTTTACAGGGAATTTCCTTTACATGACCAAATAATTGCATTTTCACCAATTACTGAAAATTCTTTTGTGAATTCATAGATGTGTTTCTTTTAATACATTTATTTTATGTCTTTATTAATAACTTTAGCACCAGCTCTTGAGTTGTGATTATAATTTTCGGAATCATTCCTGAACTGTTAACTTCTGATATTTTATACTAAACTGGAAAGAGTATTTACATCTTTATTTCTCAACTAAAGAAAACAGATAAATTAAGAGCAAATCTTTATTTACAAGAAGACCTGTAACTGCAATATAGCAGTGTATTAGTTCATTTCTACACTGCCATGAAGAAATAGCCAAGACCAGGTAATTTTTAAAGAAAAATAGGTTTGATGGACTCACTGTTCCACATGGCTGTGGAGGCCTCCCAATCATGGCAGAAGGAGGAGGAGCAAAGGCAGGTTTTACATGGCAACAGGCAAGAGAGCCTGTGCAGGGGAACTGACCTTTATAAAATCATCATGAGACTTACTATCTCATGAGACTTACTATCATGAGAACAGCACAGGAAAAACCTGCCCCCATGATTCAATTACATCCCACCAGATCCCTCACACACCATGTGGGAATTATAGGGGCTAAAATTCAAGATGAAATTTGAGTAGGGATATAGTCAAACCACATCAACAGGACACTCCTTAAACATTCAAACTTACAACAAACGTATTTTAAATGAGACATCTACAAGATGCTTCCTAAAAATGTTTGTTTGAGCTTAAGTGATCTTGGGCATTCAAAATAGCTTAGAAAAAATGCAAACATGTAGGACATGTTTTTTATGAATTTGGAACCAATCTCAAAAGAACAGTAGCAAAAATAAAGATAAACAAATCACAGGCAACACAAGAAAACAAGAAGTAGCCAAAATCTAATGTTTTTCCTTGGAAAGAGATTCCTCAATGTTTTCTATTGGATTGAGTTGATAATTGTGGTAAGAAGCAAAAGCTAATTGCAACACACAAATTCAACTAATATAGACTTGGTGATAACTTCATTCATTCAAAAAAAAATTTGAGCCATAACTGGTATGATTTTAAACTTGATCTTTATAGGATTATGGTACAATTGACAACACTTAGTAATAGATCCTTTTACTACGTATGGGCATGAAAATGTTAAATTAAATTGAAATTGACATTTCTATTTGAATTTTTCTTTAAATAATCAGATTATTTTCACTATTCAGTCAGTCTGACCACATTCTAACTGGATAATTCCCTACTTTTTTCCTCTTTTTCTTTTCTGTCCTTATTCTCCTCTTTCTCTTCTTTCCTCTCTCTCCTCTCTCTCTTCCTATCCCTAGCCCTTTTTACTTCCTCCCCCCAGTCAAAATTAAAGAATTCATGGAGTGTACGGCAAGCTACAAATCATGAATTCATAATTATAAAAAATATCAATAAAACATTCATTTTCTTTTTTTGAGACAGAGTTTCACTTTGTTGCCCAGCTCTGTCTCCCTGGTTGGAGTGCAACAGTGCGATCTCGGCTCACTCTAACCTCTGCCTCCCATCTCAGCCTCCCGAGTAGCTGGGATTACAGGTGTGAGCCACCACGCCTGGCTAATTTTTGTATTTTTAGTAGAGACCACATTTCACCATGTTGGCTGGCTGGTCTCAAACTTCTTACCTCAAGGGATGCACCTGCCTTGGCCTCTCAATGTGCTGGTATTACAGGCATGAAGCACTGTACCTGGCCAATAAAACAGTCTTTATAAGAAGTTTTTGTGTGTACCGTTATTTATTCCATTGAGATCTGGCTAAATAATAGTCTCTCTTAAGTAAATGATAGTTTTATTTTCTTTTTTTATAAAGAGGTCAAGATCAAGAATAAAAATAGCCACTGCAGTGTGTTTCTTATTCAAAAATTAATGTAAGAACATTTAAATTAATGTTCTAACACATGATTATAGCAATTGATTCAAAGTACAGTCTAATTGTATGATGCATTGTTATCCTCAAAACAAACTCTCTCTTTGTCTCACACTGATCTTTTGGGGTTATTTTCAAAATTTAGAGAAATGAAATTTCCTAGGTTTTAGGACCTCAAAACTGCAAATTGAAAATATTCATTTAGATATGAAAATCAAACTGTTAAAGTATTTAAAATTCATTATCCCAATTAGTGACATACAGAAGAAAGCTTATCTTTTAACCTTCTCCAATCTTACTCATGAAATATATTTGTTCCATGAATGTGTGACTAAATAAATGATATAAAAACACACAAATGAATAATCTACAGTTCTTAAGGGCACATTTGGCTCTTATTTTCTTTTTTCTTATTTGCATAATTTATTAGATTATGAATATGTTAGGAGTCATTTCAAAGCTGTGAGGCCTCCTTCCTTGCTAGTACATGTTTCAGTATCAACCTATTGCCCATTTTTCCATCCTCACAAAAAGGAGAAATGAGTTGCTCTGACAATAGAAATGAGTCAAAATAGCTTTAGTTTGCTAGTTTAGTTATATTCTATGCTTGCTTTATTTATGCATATAGGTATCCACCATAGAGAAGCATTGCTGACTTTGTAGTTCTTAAACTTCAAATTAGAAATGAATATTAATGTTCTGAGAATTCTTGATGTTTAATTCTATGCAAGTTAATTTAAATATTTTTATTTTTTCTTTTTTTCTTTTTTTTTTTTTGAGACGCAGTCTCGCTGTGTAGGCTGGAGTGCAGTGGCCGCATCTCAGCTCACTGCAAGCTCCACCTCGCGGGTTTACGCCATTCTCCTGCCTCAGCCTCCCGAGTAGCTGGGACTACAGGCACCCGCCACCTCACCCGGTTAGTTTTTCCTATTTTTTAGTAGAAACGGGGTTTCACCGTGTTAGCCAGGATGATTTCGATCTCCCAACCTCTTGATCTGCCTGTATCGGCCTCCCAAAGTGCTGGGATTACAGGCTTGAGCCACCGCGCCCGGCCAATTTAAATATTATATCTCTAAGTTAGATGATTGTAATAAAAAGGAACTTTAGGATAAACCAAAATGGTTATCATAAAATTCTGCATCCGCATCTTCCTATACCTTAACAATGAGAGATTGGTGAAAATTTGTGAGATATCTGAACATTTGTACTTTTGTGAGACTGAGAGCATCATATTAATAAGAGTGATACACTCCCAGTAAATTTGATCAAGGAGATAACAAGAATATTACTTCCTAATATCAAAAATGCAGAGGCAAACACTACTAAAATTTCTACAGACTCTAAAATCATAAGATGATATTATGAATAACTTACTGCCAATATGTTTGACATCCCAGATGAAATGAAAAAATTTCTTCAGAACACACTTTTGTCTGCTGAAAATGGTACAAAAATGTGGAAAACTGAATAATCCATGTACTGAAAAAATTCAAACAATAATTTAAAATGTTCTCTCAAACCTTTGGGCACAGATGACTACATAGTTTAATTTACGTTAGAATAATATCAATCCTCACGAAATTTTTCAGAAAGTAGAAAAGAAAGAAATATTTTCAACTTATTTTATGAGGTAAGTATAGTCCTGACACTAAGGCCTGAGAAGAATATTATAAGAAAAACAGACTGGGCACAGTGGTGGCTCATGTTGGAAGTCTAAGGCAGGAGGAAATCTTGAGTCCAGAAGTTTGAGAGTAGTCTGGGCAGCAACATAGTGAGACCTTGTCTCTACAAAAATGTTTTTGAAAAATTAGCAGGGTGTCTTTGTGCATGCCTGTAGTCCCAGCTATACTGGAGGCTGGGGCAGCAGGATTGCTTGAGCTAAGGAGATGGAGGCTGCAATGGACTCATGATCACTCCACTGCACTACAGCTTGGGTGACAGAGTGAGATCCTGTCTCAAAAAAATAAAAAAGGAAAAAAGGAAGGAGGGAGGAAGGGAGGCAGAGAGAGACGACAGAGAGAGAGAGAGAGAGAGAGAGAGAGAGAGAAAGGCAAATTATAAGCTCCTATCACTGTGAATTTAGATGCAAAAATCCTAAAACAAAATAAAATAAAACTGAATCCAGTTATTTTTAAAAAGGATAATCCATCTGACAAAGTAAGATTTATTTCACACACAAGGTAAGACTAATCTTTGAAAATCAGAGTATAATTCACTACATATATGTGTGTGAGTGTGTCTGTGTATGTACATATTTACATACTCATTTGGATGGATTCAGAAGAAGAATATAACACTTTTGCACTCATGTATTATAAAAACTCTTACACATAATTTGATAAAGGGTATCTAAAATATAGAAAAACTAAAACTAACATCCTTCTCAATGTTAAAAATGTTAAAAACTTTCCTCAATATGAGGATATCTATTGTGATAACTTATTTTTTGCCTTACACTGGTAATGTTACCTATATCATAAGGCAAGAAAAAGAAATGTTAAGTACAAAGAAAAAGGAGTAAACTGACTTTTTTTTTTTTGCAGGTGACATAATTTTATGTGCAGAGTACTCAAAACTAACAAATATCAAGCTATTCTAAATAACTAGTGGATTTAACATAATCACTTGAATGAAGGTCAATATGCAAAAATCAATTGCATTTCAAGATATTACCAAAAAGCTATTCAAAAGTGGAGTTAACATAAAAATATCATATAAGAAAAAAATCAACATAATTGTGTCTGTATATAAATCTAATAAAACATGTGAATTACTACAAACTGGACACTTCAAATCATTATTGAAAGAAACTAAAGCAGAATATAATAATTATTATATTAATAATAATTAGTAGATCCATATTTACTCATATTTAGAAAGATCCATTATTGTTAAGAAATAAATTATTGTCAAATTCACCTATAGATTCAATATAATTCCAAGCAACAAACCAGCAAGTTTTTTTTGTATGTGGAAACATAAAATACTTTAAAAGTCATATAGAAAATTGAAGGACCTGCCATATCCAAGATAAACTTCTAGAAAAGGAAAAGTCACAGATACCATCCAATTGTGGCTCATTATAGAATTAAAGTAATTAGGATGATAGGGTGTTTGTGCAATGATATGAATAATACTGGAACAGAAGTCCGCAAATAGACTCTCAAATAACATGTTCTTTAACTTATAACAAAAACATCACAGTAATTTTTCAAGAAACGATGCTGTGGCCATTGAATATTAATTTTAAAAATAAACCTTGCCTGTATATTATAACACTCATCTAATTAATTTGAGTTGGAGCACAGGCCCAACTATAAAAGATAAAGCAACTAGTATTCTAGAAGAAAACACAGCAACATATCTTAATGATTTAGTGTAGAAAAAATTGTACTAAATTTGACACAAAATATTAATTATCTAATAATTTATAAATTGGATTTTAATAGGATTGAAACTTTTAAATCAAATGTATAATTAAAGGAGTGAAAGACAACTCACACATTGAGAAAAGGCTTTCATAATACATAATGTCTGATAAGAACTTGTAGACATCTAATTGAATAAATATGAATATATGTATTTCATATACGTGAAAGATAAGATGAGAGCAGATATTTTGTAAAAGTAGATATCCCAATAAGCATATGGGAAAATGCTGCATATTGCCAAGAAAATGCAAATAAAAGCTCCCAGTGAGATAACACTGAACACCCAAAAGAATAGCTATATATGAAAAGTCTGACTACATTAAGTGTTGTCATTACAGAACAACTGAAACAGAAATTCCATTTCTAATTATATTCTCAATTTAAAAGAAATATATGAATATTTTAAATGAAAATATATGATCATAAGAAGATTTGTATAAAATCTTCATAACACCCTAATGTCAATAGTCCTGAGTGGTAAACAATCCAAATATTTATCAAAAGGAAAATGAATAAATATGTGATATTTTCAAACCATGAATTACCAAACAGCAGTAAAAGTAATGCACTCTACATTCAACCACATAGATTATGTATCAACATTTTGATGAGCTGAAGAAGCTGCACAAAGAGTACTTACTGCATCATTAAATTTGTACAAACGCCAAGAACTTGCCCAACTAATTGATAGTAAAAGAAAGTCACAACCAAAGTATACCAGTTAACTTTAATAGAATACCACTGATTGGGAAAGAATGCTAGGTAACTTTATGGGTTTCAGGAAGTGTTATATATCTTGCTCTTGTTCATGTTTACATTAGTATATAAATATGTAAAATTTACTGACATGTAGACGTACACTAGTGTATTTTGTACACTATATTGTTTACAGTATATCTCAATACCGATGAACACATGTTTTTTAAAAGGTTGGAAAAACTAGCACATATCAGCAACAAAACATAATAGAAATGTCTCTCATTATTGGCATCTCCTGAACAAATCTCTAGACGACTGATTTACTTTATGACCCATCATAGGATTTATTGAAATCTCTTCCCTTACTTATTCCACTTGCAATATCTTATACCTCACAGTGCATCAGAACTTCTCTCTAACCCTCCCTTACTTCGATTCCTACAAAGAAGTTGGGTTAACTCCTGATTTGTTTTCTCACCACCCATATTTATACTTATATTTCTATGGACATGTTATTTTCTTATCTCATTTATTTTGTTTTACACCCAGTTCTACTTGATCATAAAAATTTCTATCTTCTCAACCATCTTTGTTCAGTACTGATTTATCATCACACCTTTATATTATTGCCTTCAAAAATTTCTTCCCAAAATAGAGCGGAAGCAGGTTGAAAGGAGTTTCTCACATGCAAGAGAATTAAGATCAGTTGTTCATCTGTCAGAAATGTTCTTTAAAAGAAACAGGCCTTAAATAAAATAGGTGTAAACTCCATCTTCAAAACAAACTTCCTCTTCTAAGTGTTCCAGGTAAGGATGGGTGAGATAATCCAACAAAGTATATAGTTTAAAACCTGATTTAAAAAAAAATCTTGCCCACATCAGTTCATTGATATAAATTATTAAAACACTTTTGTTGTGTTTCTGATGTCACTAGAGCCTAAAGATAAAAAAGATGCTCTTAGGAAACAAATCGAGGTGATTTTTATCATTTTATGTTATAAACCTTCACTCCCTAGAGCTAGAGAGTATCTGGTTATTTGTCATAATAATTTCTCCAACCCTAAGTTCAGAAGACATAATCAATTATTTAGGATTTCATCCTACAGACTCTATATCCTAACAGTTTGGCAGCATGAATTATCCTCCTTATATCTCTACGTTAATTCCATGGCAGTGTCATTCAAGAACCCTTGGATCAAGGAGACCTCATGCAGAGTTAGACAAAAAGACAAATACTGGTGAGTCCTCTTCTTTCTACTTGGTGAGTAAATTTGGAGACTGCAAACCCAAACATGATTTTGTGATTGAAATTACATTTGTATGTAATTTTAATATTAAATACTGAATACAACAGATAAATTTGAAGACTTGGGTTTTTCTTACCTTTGGTTTCATATGAACCATATAAACAAAAGTAATAAAATTATTAATATCAATTCTGTTGTTTCCCAGATTAATTTAACCCCACTCTTTGATTCTTCTAACACATGTTAACATTTGACTCTCAGTCTGATGCTCATACTTCATGCAAATCTAATTTAGAATCATTAAGGATGAAATCTAAGTATTAGCAATTTTAAAGTTTTCATAGGCGATTCTCAATGCTGTTATACTGATGCCTGAGCCCCACCCCTAGCATCTGTGATGCAATTAGTCTGAAATAGAGCAGGGCGTGACCATTTTTAAAAGCTCCCTAGGTGCTTTTAATGTGAAGCCATGTTGAGAGCCACAAAGCTAATGGTGTTATAATCTTAGTGATGGATTTACTAGAATTGATATCTGTGACAATTCTGCCCTATCTGGCCTTAGAATATGCCCGATTACTTTGAATTTTAAAGGAAAGAACCTCAAAATATTAGAAGTTCCCCAAACTCAAATTATGACAAAATTACCAGAAATAAAATAAAAGCCATTGTGGAATGAATCTTTGTGTCCCTGCCTCCCCCAAATTCATGTATTACAGCCCTAACTTTCAAGGTGATAGTATGTGGAGATGGGGCCTTTGGGAAGTGATTAGGTTTAGATGAAGTCATGAGGTTGGGGCCTCATTACGGGATGAGTGTACTTATAAGATGAAGAGATTAGAGCTCTCTAGAACCACCATGTGAGGATATAACAACTACAACAACAACATAGTTATTTGCAAACAAGGAAGAAGAACCTCGTCAGAATCTGACTATGCTGCCACCCTGATCTTGGACTTCCCAGTCTCTAGAACTGTGAGAAATATGTGTCTGTTGCTTAAGCCAACAGTCTATGGAATTTTGTTATAACAGCTAGAGCTGACTAATACAAAGAGCATCTGCTACAAAAGGAGAAAGGAGGAAACACAATATTCTTAATGGAGTATCTAGGTTAATTTGAATCCCACATGTAAACACACACACACACACACACACAAGAGAAAAAGAACCCAAAATTTTAAAGTATAATTGTATATAAGAACATTGAGGAAGACAATTATCAGTGCCACTACACAGAACTTTCTGAAAGGATTGAATATTGAATAGATACAAATGTGTTTAAAAGATTAAAGAAAGGGCATGAAGTCAGGGAGAGTCTTAAAAATATTTTCAATGATGCTTTCAAAAATGTTGAATGATCAAATACTTTGCTTGTTATTCACAGAGTTAGGGGAAGTAGATAATTCCTCTACAGATATAAATAAATTACAGAGAAAATTGGGCCCCCTCAATTCCAGTTTGTTTCTTTATAATGAACAATAACATTAAGAACAAAATGTCTGCAACTAACATTGCTATAAGGAAATTGAAGTCCAAGAATGTTAGGAGATTGTATGACAGCTCTTAGCCAGTCTAAATGATTTTAGAAACTGATGAGGCCAGAGAAATTCTAGGTGTTAAGAGAATGTGCAAGTAAGATTGATGCATTTCTGAAATAAAAGCATTCATTCCCCAACTCTTTTAAAAATATAGATGTTAATTTAGAAGGAAACAAATTCAGTCGATTCATATTAGTATCTTCATTTTGTCTCTGGTCAAGATTCTAACAGAGATTACTTTTTTAAAACCAAAGTATGCATGCACATAGTTTAAGTAGTCTAACTTGTAACCAAAAAAATGTTCTTCTCCTTATTCTCCCCTTCCCCATTTTCCTCTTTCTGGAGGCAGACAATCTCAACTTTTAATTTATACTTGAAGCATTACCATTATATTTACAAATAACACACTTAAATTGCTACTTTTAGATTTTGCCTATTTCAAGCATTATTAACTCACTCCACCACCACATTACCTCCATCTAACTCATAAGTCAGTTTAATTGTCCTACACTTTTGGTGTTTTCACATGGTAATTTTGCTAGAGTACTATTAGATGTTTACATGTTATGTCAACACCCTTCAAAATGCAGTCATATTGTATGCACGATTACTTTTTCTTTTCTGCATTTTGTCTTCCTTCCCAACTAGTAATAGTTTCATTATATTTGCTTAGTTTCCTGTATACATATTACTAATTCAACTCCAAACTGCCTAAATATTCACTAAGAATATCCAGATACATCAGATAATCTATTTCATCTTCTCAGTTGCTGCAATCTGAGCTGCTTGCTTTTTTTTTCCAACCTAGTTCATAGTTGTCATTGTAATGTAGTATTTAACTTCTATCCAGGAGATTTTTCTTAAATTTCTGCTATTTTGAAACCCTCTTTTCTAATATATCATATTCTCTCTTTCTTAGATTACTCCCTCATATTTATGGAACATATCTCTATATGACTCCCAGAGAAATAGTCCATGGGAGATGCATTTCTTGAGAATTCAGATGATAAGAAAATGTCTGAATAAACCCAGACTCACACTGGCCAGCATCCAACCCCAAGCCAACACCACCGCCAGCACAACTGTTCACACAGTCTCCAGAAGGGGCCTTCTGGTGCTACCTCAGCTGCTTTGTCTCCTCCAGTGTAGTGAATGCATGCAGGGAGGCAGGCACCCCTGTATCCACAGGCACTCTGCTGCAGCTGCCACAGCTCCCCGAGGACCGTTGACTCCAAACTTCAAGCAGCCAGAAAACAAAGATGGGGGCCAATACAATGTCTCATCATTTTTATTAGAGTTTGTTAGAGTATAGAAGTATAGATTGGAAATCACTTTCAGTTAAAATTTTGAAATCATTGCAATGCTATCTGGCTATTACTGAACAGATTTAAACCATTTTGTTTTCCAGTCCTTAGTTTGTGTGTGGTTCCTGTTTCATTTACTTACTTACTTACTTACTTACTTACTTACTTTTTATTTATTTATTTATTTATTTATTTATTTATTTATTTATTTATTTATTTGATACAAGGTCTTGCCCTGTCCCTCAGGCTGGAGCACAATAACACAGTCACAGCTCACTGCAGCCTCAGCCTCTCATGCTCAAGCAATCCTCCCACCTCAGCCTCCCAAGTAGCTGGGACTACACTTGCATGTCACCTCACCTGGTGAATTTTTGAATTTTCTGTAGAGACAGTGTTTCACCATGTTGTCCTGACTGCTCTTGAATTCCTGGGCTCAAGTGATCTGCCACCTCAGCCTCCCAATGTGTTGGGATTATAGGCGTGAGTCACTGTGCCCAGGCTGTACACAATTTCTTGAAAAGAAAATCATAGCTTTCTGATCTTATTTTACGAATGAAATAAATTGCGTTTTCTATTTAAGAACATCAACGGATTTGGGGGGATGTTGTTTTCTAAGTTCCTCAAAATCTCTGTTTCTTCCATGTTTGGTTGCTGGTGTTTGGTTGATTTTCTTTCAGTTTTCGCCTCTGTCTGTTTTTTGGAAGGCCTCTCAAAGTTGTGGGATTATAGGTATGAGCCATCACACCCAGCCCACTCTTGATTTTTTTAAATTTAAAAATCTAAATACATCTGAAGATATAAAATGTGCAGGACTGGAAGATGTGAATTATTTGCAAATCGACCTAAGAGTTTAATATAATCCCAATAAAAATTTTTGCAAACTTTTTTCTATGCATAATGACAAGTATTCTAAAAATTTTATATAAATTAAGAATAACTGAAACAGCTCTTGAAAGTGAAGAACATAAGGGAAAGAAGGTTGACTAGATGCAGACAAGTGGAACAAACAGGGTCCACAAGGGACTGGGATGTCTTCCGTGCCTTTAACAGATCTTCAGAGGGAAGACACCTAGAGTGGACAGAAGGAAGACGCAGAACCTGGGCGGAAGGAGGAGAAAACTGGGAACTCTGCATGGACTACTGCACTGGGACTCATCTAGAAAATACAACCGCTCCAGGGGAATGGGTGAGTTAAACTGGCAAGGAGCAATCTACTCTCACCAAAACCCTCTGGAATCCTGGTAGTAGGGGACCTCTCAACTATCACGGACACTTGGAGTGGCAGAGAGAGCTGCTTAGAGAAGTGGTGCTTACAGGGCTTACAGAGCACTCCTGGGTACCCTGGGGCCCCACACCACAGCTTCTGTGCTGGTGGACCGTACCTGCCTGGTAGACAGCTCCAGTGAGGCAGCTCCTAGAGCCAAACACCAGCCTGGATGCTCCCTCCCCATACTGTTGCTTCCTCTCTGCCCACAGCAACTCCCCACATCACTTTGCTGGCACTTTTCTGCACAGGTGGGTTTTGCTTTACTTGCCCTGCCAGCAATCCATAACGCAATCTGCCCATACTCCCTGTGCTGATTGCCATTTTAGATAGAACATTGGAGGTCACAGAGCCAGCAAGCCCTGCCCCTGCCTGTGTCCCCCCCTTGCACTAACACTGCACAGAGAACAGCTGATCCTCCCACACCCTGATTGATCACTCCTGCTTTGGGATCATAGAGAAGGCACCCAGACTCACACTGGCCAGCATTCAACCCCAAACCAGCACCACCACCAGCACAACTGGGTACACACTCTCCAGAAGGGGACTTCTGGTGCTATCTCAGCCGCTTTGTCTCCTCCAGTTTAGCGAATGCCTGCAGGGAGGCAGGCACTCCTGTATCTATGGACACTCTGCTGCAGCTGCCACACATTGGCTTCCCCAGGACAGTGGACTCCAAACCTCAAGGAGCCAGAAAACAAAGGTGGGGCCCAATACAAGTCTCCCAGAGTTAGAGTACACAGTCCAGCAGCTGGGAGCTGAGTGTTGGCTCCCTAAAATTTCCCAGGAATGCAGCAAGTTGGTTGAATCCACCTTATACCACAATCAAAGCCTCAAGGTCATCAAATAGGATAATAGATAAAACAACAATCCAAAGGTCAGCACCCTCAGAGATTGAAGGTAGATAAGCCCACAAAGATGAGAAAGAGACTGTACAAGAATGCTGAAAACTCAACAAGCCAGCGTGCCTTCTTTCCTCCAAACAAACACATCACCTTTCCAGCAAGTGTTTGGAACTGGGCTAAGATGGCTGAGATGACAGAAATAAAATTCAGAAAATGGATAGTAATGAAGTTCATTGAGCATTTAAAGACCTACAAAGAGACTTAGACTCCCACACAATAACAGTGGTCTATTTTAACAACCCACTGACAGTATTAGACAGATCATCAAGACAGAAAATTAACAAAGATATACAGGACCTAAACTCAGCACTGGATTAAATGGACTTGATATCTATAGAACGCTCTGCCCAAAAATAATAAAATATACATTCTTCTTATCACCACATGACACATATTCTATAACTGATCACATAATCAGAAGTAAAAACTCCTCAGCAAATGCAAAATAACTAAAATCATATCATTTATTTAACCAGAACACAATCAAATTAGAACTCAAGACAATAAATTCACTAAAAACCATACAATTACATGAAAATTGAATAACCTGCTCCTAAATGACTTTTGAGTAAACAATGAAATTAAGGCAGAAATTAACAAGATATTGGAAACTAATCAGAATAAAGATACAACATGCCAGAATCTCTGGAACACAGCTAAGGCAGTATTAAGGGGAAATTTATACCTCATTTAGTGCCCACATCAAAAAGTTAGAAAGATCTCAAGTTAACAAACATTCTAACATCACAACTAAGAGAACTAGAGAACCAAAAGCAAGCAAATCTTAAAGCTGGCAGAAGACAAGATTAACCAAAATCAGAGCTGAACTAAAGGAGGTTGAGTCCCCAAAACAAAACAAAACAAAAATTCAAATAGCAAATAATCCAGGAGTTGTGGGGACTTTTTTGAAAAAAAAATAAAATAAAATATATAGACCTCTAGCTAGACTAATAAGAAAATAGGGAAGATTTTAATAAACACAATCAGAAGCAACAAGGAAGACATTACCACTGACCCCACAGAAATACAATCAACGATCAGAGAATATTATGAACACCTCTTCCCACATAAACCAGAAAATCTAGAAAATGGATAAATTCCTGGACACATATACCATCCCATGACTGAACTAGGAAGAAATTAAATCTCTGAACAGACCAATAATGAGCTCTGAAATTGAGTCAGTAATAAATAGCCTACTACCAAAAAAAGCCCAGGATCAGAGGCATTCATAGTTGAATTCTACCAGATGTAAAAAGAAAAGCTGGTACCATTCCTACTGAAACTATTCCAAAATTGAGGAAGAGGGACTCCTCCCTAGCTCATTCTATGAGGTCAGCATCATCCTGATACCCAAACCTGGCAGAGATACAACAAATCAAGAAAACTGCAGGCCAATATCCTTGTTGAAGATGGACGCAAAAATCCCTAATAAAATACTGGCAAACTGAATCCAGCAACACATCAAAAATCTTGTCCACCACAATCAGGTAGGCTTTATCCCTAGGATGCAAAGTTGGTTCAACATATGCAAATCAATAAATGTGATTTTTATCTCAATAGATACAGGAAAGGCTTTTGATAACACTCAACACCCTTTCGTGTTAAAAACTCTCAATTAAGTAGGCATTGAAGGAACATATCTAAAAATAATGAGTCATCAATGGCAAACCCAGGGCCAACATCACATTAGATGGGCAAAAACTGGAAACATTCCTCTTGAAAACTAGCACAAGACAGCTATTCCCTGTATCAACATTCCTCTTCAATATAGTATTGAAGTCTTGGACATGGCAATCAGGCAAGAGAAAGAAATAAAGTTCATCCAAGTAGGAAGAGAGGATGTTAACCCATCCCTGTTTGCAGGCAACATAATTCTATACCTAGAAAACCCCATAGTGACTTCCAAAAAGATTCTGAAGATGATAAACGACAACTTTAGCAAAGTCTCAGGATACACAATCAATGTGCAAAATTCACTAATATTCCTGCACATCAATAAGAGTCAAATCAAGAGCCAAATCACAAATGAACTCCCATTCACAATTGCCTCAAAAAGAATATGATTCCTTGGAATACAGTTAACTAGTGAGGTGAAAGATCTCTGCAAGGAGAACTACAAAACACTGCACAAAGAAGTCAGAGATGACACAAACAAATGGAAAAACATTCTATGCTAATCGATAGGAAAAATTGATATCATTAAAATGGTCATACAATTTATAGGCTCAATGTTATTTCTATTAAACTCCCAAGGACATCCTTCAAAAAACTAGAGAAAACTATTTTAAAATTCACACAGAACCCCAAGAGAGCCCAAATAGCCAAGGAATCCTAAGCAAAAAGAACAAAGCTGGAGGCATCATTCTCCCTGACTTCAAAGTATACTACAGGGCTACAGTAACTAAAACAGCATAGAACTGGTACAAAAACAGGCACATAGATCAATGAAACAGAATACAGAACCTAGGAATAAGGCTGCACACCTACAACTATCTGGTCTTCAACAAACCTTACAAAAACAAGATATGGGGAAAAGGTTCCCTGTTCAATCAATGATTATAAGATAACTGACTAGCCATGTACAGAATACTACACCTGGATCCCTTTCTTATATCATATGCAAAAATTAACTTAAGATGTATTAAAGACTTAAATGTAAAACCTACAACTATAAAAATTCTGGAATACAACCTAGGCAATACCATTCAGGACACAGGCACAGGCAAAGATTTCATAATGATGAAACCAGAGGCAATGACAAAAATGCAAAAATTGACAAATGAGATCTAATTAAACTAAAGAGCTTCTGCACAGCAAAAGAAACTATCAACAGAGTAAACAGACAACCTACAGAATGTGAGGAAATTTTTGCAAACTATGCATTCAAGAAAAGTCTAATATCCAGCATCTATAGGAAACAAACAAATTTATAAGAGAAAAACAACCCCTTTTAAAAAGTGGGCAAAGAACATGAACAGACACTTTTCAAAACAAGACATACAAGTGGCTGACAATCACATGGAAGAAAGCTCAACATCATTGATTATTAGAGAAATGTAAATCAAAACCACAATGACACACCATCTCACACAAGTGAAAATGGCTGTTAAAAAAAAAAAAGGCTGGATGTAGTGGCTCATGCCTGTAATCCCAGCACTTCGGGAGGCTGAGGCAGGTGGATCACAAGGTCAGGAGATCAAGACCATCCTGGTTAACATGGTGAAACCCTGTCTCTACTAAAAATACAAAAAATTAGCTGGGTGTGGTGGCACATGTCTATCATCCCAGCTACTCAGGAGGCTGAGGCAAGAGAATCCCTTGAACCACAGAGTTGGAGATTGCAGTGAGCTGAGATTGTGTCACTGCACTCCAGTCTGGTGAAAGAGTGAGACTCCATCTAAGAAGAAAACAAGAAAACTAAAAATAACAGATGCTGGTGAAGTTATGGAGAAAAAGGAGTGCTAATACACTGTTGGTGGAGTGTAAATTGGTTTAAACATTGTGGAAGACAATGTGGTGATTTCTCAAAGACCTAAAGGTAGAAATACCATTTGACCCAGCAATTCCATTACTGGGTATATACCCAAAGGAATATAAATAATTCTATTATAAAAACACACGCATGCATATGTTCATTACAGGACTAGTCACAAAGACATGAAATCAACTTAAATTCCCATCAATTACACATTGGATAAAGAAAATGTGGTATATACACACCATAGAACAAATACTGCATGTTCTCACATATAAGTGGGAGCTAAATTATGAGAACACATAGACACATAGAGGGGAACACAGATACTGGGGCCAATAGGAGGAGGGTTGGAGGAAGGAGAAAATTGAGAAAACCAGTTAATGAGTACAAAGCTTAATACTTGGGTGATGAAATCATCTGTACAACAAACACCCATGATACACAGTTACCTATGTAACAAACCTGCACTTGTACCCCCCTGAACTTAAAAGTTAAAAAAAAAAAAAGGAAATGAAGAACAAAGTTGAAGAAATTATCTGATTCTAAGGCTTACTCTGAACTTCCAGTATTCAAGATAGTGTAAGACAAAGCAGATCAAGTGAAATAATGGTGTCCAGACATAGATTCACACATAACAAATGAAATTAGTTTTTATTATAAGATCAAATCAATTTAATGGAGAAAATAAACAGTCTTCAAAGAATAGTGCTTGAGTAACTGGAAATCTGTATTGTAAAAAATGACTTTCAGTTCTTCATACCCTACATAAAATGTAATTTGAGATGAAAAATAGACCTAAATGCAAATGTTAGTGCTATAAAGCTCGTAGAATAAAACATTAAAGAATGTCTTCATGACCTTGGGGGAGGCAAATGTTTTTAAAAGCAGACATTGAAAGCACTAACCATAGGGAATAAAATGATAAACTGACTTCATAAAATTAAAAATGTCAGCCTATCAAATGGTACCATTAAAAAATAAATAGGCAAGTCAAGACTGAGAAAAATATCTAAATTACATATATTTGATAAAATATTTTTATTTGGAATATATAAAGGATTTCTACAACTGAATAATATAAAGACAATCCAACAATACAGACAAAAGGCTTTAATAGACATTTCACAAGAGAAGATATCTAAATGGCCAATAAGCAATCCTAGCCATTAGGGAGATGGAATTAAAATTACCATGATACACTACTATATACCTACTAGGATTGCTAAAAAAAAACCTAGACAGCATTAAATGTTGGCAAGGACATGCTGTAACTGGAACTGTCAGACATTGTTTTTGAGAGTGTAAAAATGTATAAATTCTTTGTAAATTGTTTGGTATGTTATTAAAAATGTAAATACACATCTACTCAATGTCCTAGAAACTTTTATGTATTTTTCTTTAGACAGAGTGAAAACATGTTCCACTAAAAGCCTTGCATGCCTATGCTAATAGAAGTTTTACTCATAATAGGCAAACTGGAAACAGCCCAGATGGCCATTAACAACAATGAATAAACTATAATACATTCATGCCATGAAATAATTCTCAGCATTAAAATGAATGAACTACTGGTATAGTTAACATGGGTTATTCTCAAAAATATTATGCTGAGTGAACAAAGCTAGACAATATAGAAAACATCTTTTATCATTTCATTTCTGTGAAGTTTTAAAACAGGCAAAATCAATCTATTGTGACGGGAATCATATCATTGGTCACTTTGAGGGAGTAATTCAATGGGTAATGGTATAAAGGAACTTCTGGGGTAATAAAATGTTCTTAGTGAGAGTCAAGTTAAATATACATATATATATTATATACACATACACATATATATATATCTGTATGTATGTCAAAATTGATCACAAGATATACTTAAGACTTACAAATTTCATTCTGGGTAAACTATACCTCACTAAACTTAACACATGGGGATGAAATAAGAAATAAATCACAACAATTTTGGGACTGAGTGCCTTAATAGTAATATCTAAAAATAATCATATTTATTATCATTAACTTAGCCTATTGCACTTTAAGTATGATAATGTGCCTACTTATATTTTTCAAATCCACCAATAGATTATCAAATAATTAGTCTTTGGAAGCATTATATATGACATACTACATATTCATAATATGTGGCATATAGTATTTATATTCCCATTCTTAAAATTAAGTAAATCATTAGAGGAAAATGTAAAGAAAAAATTTGAAAGAAACATAGCAGCATAAGAAAAGGTATGGTATTACCAAGCATACACGGAGTCCTTTATTCATTCAGCACTGACCTAATCTAGTATGGTTAAACATATCATTACCTATGGAGGGTTTATTATAACAACAATGAAAGACACGAAGTAAAAAATTCTTCCTGACCTAACTTAATTTAGGAGTAAATTTCACACATACAGTTCAGTATGTAATTATTTGTCAAAATTAGTGGATGTGACAAACATGTAGAGAAAGAATGAAAAATAATATTCACATTAGTGTTTTTGTTTCTATAAATATATATTTATATACACACATATATACGTACATGAATATTACATATATATATATATATATATAAATTTTTGTTTGAAGACTTAAACTAAATTCTCAAGCAGGGGGATATTATAGTGAATTTTTTTTCCTCCAGTCTCATGAAGCTACCTTTGTCAGTTAATGGGAACAAGACCCCTGAGAAGAGGGTTGGGAGCTTAGTGTACTGGTCTTTAGATTAATGTGTCCAAAAGAGATGTATTCAGATTGTCGATACAGATTATTTGTCAAGAGTGTTCAAGGTTATCATTTGGCAACTAATACCACCAAAGAAGGTAAAGTGCAAGAAAAACTATTTGACCTTAAATTGTTGATTTTTTAAAATGGAAACAATTGGTTATCAAACATCAGGATGCTCCAAAAATGACAGACATGAATGAGATAACAATCTTGAGTAGACACAGAGACGGACAGGAATTCTAGTGACTGCCAATCCCCACAAACACACCGTTGTGCAAAGAGAAGAATTTCATCTCTCTTCTCTTTGAATATCACACTGTTATGTTTCATCTGTATTAAAATAAATTAGGTAATTTGCTCTGTTGCCCTTCCTCATTTTCTTGAGTATTTCATTTCTTAAAACAAATGAAAATATGCTGTGATCATAATGCATGACAACTTAGAAAATAGAAACTAAGCATTTAAAATGCTTTCATATTTCATTTATGCGAAAACTTTTTTATACTGTATATGTGTTTCTGTGGTACCTGAATAAATGGCATCTTTCATCAATATTTAATTGTCATCTCCAGGATTCCTAGATTTCGGGAGCTAATAATGAAATATATTCCTTTATATCCTACAAAAGAGACAGCAAAGTTATTTTGCTTTCACTAACATTTTAAATAAATTTAGTTGATTCACTAACTTATTTTTCTCACCTACAAAGAGAAAGCAAATAATTTTAACCATATCAACAACTCTGTTTAATTTTGTTTTTTAGATGCTTGAACATAAGCCCATCAAACTGACTGAAGTAACAAATGAAAGGCTCATTATTAGTGTAAAGTGGTTTTACAGTACCAGCAAAAAAGCAACGAACTACAAGCAAATGCATGAGAAGTGGAAAGTCAGATACTTATGCCCCTTTCTGCATCTATCTCTTCTCTGCTTCTCTCTAGGCACCTACTCAAATTTCCTCCCATTGTGGGCAAGTTTCCTTTGCTTTCTCAGTTTACACGTGACACAACATGACCATCAGACTCAACTTTATGTGGGGACATTTTGGCTTTAAGCCAACATCAGTAATGACTTGGTTCAGATGTCCTTTCTTTAAGGGCCACTAAAACTACCCTTGCTTCCAGGGAGCAGGTATACAGAAATGGATATCAGGACATCAAGCAAGGCCCTGTAGGCCTTGTAGGGCCTGCCTGGTTCTCTAATCCATTTCTGCACACATGAACAAATCCAAGCAACTCTTAGAATCACTTAAGTGTGAGCTATTTGGACTGAGGATAATGACCTTGTTCATGAATCACAGCTTAGAAGAAACCCTGCAAGAATGTTTTCTATTCCAGGGCTTAGTGGAAAGTTTTTAGACACCGGGAGAAATTTTGTATAAAAAGAGAAATTTCATAAGAAAAAGATGTCACTTTTAAAATCTAATCATCAGCTTTAGGTTAGGATGAGCAATCACTGATGATAATTCTTGGTAGTATATAGCCTATTTAAATAGTTTATTAGATGTTTTGAACCAAATTTATCAGTAGTAACTTTAGAATTTGGTAAAGGCAGATAAGATTATTTTGGACCCTGAATCTATACTAAAATAAACTGGCTTCATCATTCTAACTGTGGCTATTTACCTGAGGATTGTGTGGCTTCTGTCAGTGAAAATTCTCAAAGATACTGAAATTAACTGGAATAATTCCAGTATATAACGGGTGCATCATAAGCTGTATTCCATTACCAGCTAAACAAAATGCAGAGATGTTTCCTAATCCTTGTACTAATATATGACCCCTGTACTAATATATGGCATTGCCTTCGTAGATTTGTGATAATTTACGTAGCAGGATGTATTAGTTGGAGATAATTAAATATATTTTATCTTTTATACCTACATGCTGAAATTATTTTATTTGCTTACTCGTATGTGTGCTTATCCAAGGCAACAGCATCTGCTTGTACTCATTTACCTATTGCATTTCTAGTATGCACCAAAGATGGATTATCCAATTCAAGACTGACATGTTTTTGAAGGGAATGCATTTACAGCTCATAGAATAATGCCCTTGGCTATTTACAGAAAAAGGGGCTTTCTAGTGAAAGAATATCACTCATATCTTTTAAACAAATATTACTATCAGTTTACCCTATCAGGGTCTACAAATGGCTCTCTGAGGCATACCTTGTACTTATTTATGTCCTTAAAGACAGCAAGAGAAAAACGACCCAATCAAGCAATAAATACATTACAATTAAATGTACATTTCACCAACATTTTCTCTTTCCTGGGTTAAAGAAAATGACCTGTGATGTGGTGTACAGATCAACTTAATACGTGGGATTTTTTACAATTTGGATTCCATGAGTTGAATATTGCTCTTGAACTGTTAATGATGAGAAACTTTAAAGAGTAAAAGTATTGAAAGTTCTATGAATTATTTTTATGTGTGTTCAGCATCTAGGAGTAGTTGACATTTAATAATTATGTCTTAATTTATTGAACGACTGAAGGCAAGGGGAAATGAAAAGGACATTTACTTTATAGAATTGTTTTCAATTTCTGCATCACAAGTACAATAGAAATACCTATATTAAAAAGGCAGCCTCTGAGCACTCAATATCCTTATTATAAATGTCCTTTAAATGCTGCATATATTCTATTCCTGTTTTCTTACTCAAATTAAGGATAGGTGTTACTCATTTTCTTAATCTCTACTTACAGCTTCCAAAATTGTGGTGAATGTGGACCTACACTTTATCCCACAAGCAATCACCTGTCTCTCTACCTCTTTGAGACTCACAAATTCTCTAAATCAAATTGGGAAAAGGGTAGAAATTCATAGAAGTAACCACCTTCTATGAATCTCCACATTCTTGATTCTGTGTTTGGCTTTTTTTTTTATTCTGCTAAGAAAATCTTTGCAAATCTGTGTTTTGTCTTTATCAAGAATTGTACTTGTTCTCTTGGGCTTCCCTGAAATTATAAACTTTAAACAGAGCTTGTACATTGAATAACACCAGTCAATGCTGTTAATTAACTCCAAGATATTCAGGTCTTTCTATCAGACTTAAAGTTAGTTTACTTTAGATGCCTTAAAACTGTGTTGTTAGAATATATTTGGTTTAGTATCACCAAAGGCACAAAGGAACATTTTTACAAAAATATATTTGAGACAATGAAATAGAAAAAACAAAAAAAAACTAAGTCCCTGTTTATTAGAAATATTTTAAAAACATAAGTTTAATCTTAATTATATTCTATTTTGAGCATAAATTATGTTTATTGTTTTATTTTTCATATTTTTTATCTCTGAATTAGCATTCAGTTTACAGTCATTTTCAGCTAAGTGGATCTGTGAAATAGTTGACATTTTCTGAACAAGAAATGCACCATAAAATTTGCACGGTGCATATTAAACATTTGAAAGAAAACATAAGGAAATTTTGGGTTATAATTTTAGGAAATGCTTCTCCCCCAATGCTCTTGATAGAGCAAACACAGGACAATACTCTGGGAAAACATGGAGACCAACAATTCATAATAGAAAAGTATTCAGAAGAGTTGGGCTTTGGTGAGAAGTTCTATCAAAAAAAAAAAAAAAAAGCTTACATTTGTCTTGCATGTATTTTGCAAAAAAGCCTTGATTTTATATTTCTACACTTATAGCTTTTTACCATTCCTTGAATTGGCTTCATTTATGTCCAAAATAACCACCATACTCAGTACAGCAGCCTACTATGTGCTGGGCACATGAGCAGGTACTTTATATATATTTCTATTTTGTTATAATAATATAATTTAGATATCATTTGACACATTGAGATATCATTAGACACATAAGCTTAGAGAATATAAATAAATTGCCAAAGCTAATAGTGAATGGTGATTCTGGAATGTAGGGCTCAGTTTTCAGAAGCTCCATTGCTTCTATTATGCTGTCTTTCACATGCTAAAATTATTACAGGAGGAACTAACCATTCATTAACCTTCTAGTAATTATTAATTCTTTGGTGGCATCCTCAAATTTAATCAAACAAATGTCTACTAAGCAACTATTGTGTTCATTTCTTAAGCAGTTAATGATTTTTTTTAGATTGAGTAGCTACTATCTGCCAGACACAGTTCTAGAAGCTAGGTATACAGCAATAAACAAAAGAGAACACAAGTCACACTCCATAAGAGTATGTAAGAAATACTTACTATATAGCATTTTTACCTATGTAACAAATGCACTTACTTACTAATAGTAAGTAATAGAAATACTTACTTTTCTAGTAAGAAAGGGTCAAAGTATGAACCAAAACATACTTGGATAAAGACAGAGTCTATAGAGAAAAATAAAATAATGAAGAGGGATAGGCAATCTGAGCTGGGGAAGGTCTTACAATATTATAAAAGATAATGAAGTAGGGTCGCATAGAGAATGTGGCATTTGAATAAAGACTTAATGGAGGCAAGAAGAAACTGTTGGATTTATCTGTGGAAAAGATGGGTGAGCATCAAGAGTAAGGTTTTAAAATTTAAGTGGCTGACACATTTGAAGAACAAGACAGTAGTCTGGCTAGAGCTAGAGTGAGTTAAAATTAGTTATACTGAATGAGGTTGGAACAGTAACAGAAGGAAGGGGGCTACTGGGTAGGTCCTTAAGAACTGTCTCTGGTGATTACTCGGTGTTAAGATGAAAAACTATTGGAAGATTTTAAATAGATGTGTATCACAAGGTGCCTTAGATTTTAAAAAATATGACAGTGGCTGCGACTGTGTTGAGGATAGATTGAGAAGAGCAAAGACAGAATTAGGAAGACAAACTAGATTATTCGCAGCAAACCAGGTGAGGGATTGATAGTGGGCTTGCAGAAGTGATAGCTAGTGAAAATGATAACATGTAATCGGATTCTGGATATACTTTGAAGATAGAACCTAAATTATTTGCTAGTTGATTGAATGTGGGATGTGAGCAACATAGAGTAGTAAAAAAGAAAACATCCTAAAATTCTTGGATTGTAGAAGTAGAAAGTTATAGATGATATTTGCTGAGATAAAGGCAACTGCAAGAGCAGCAGATTTGGGGACAGGGTAATCAGAAGCTTAGATTTCAGCATGTTAAATCCCTATTCAATATTCAATAGAGATATAAAGTAGTAGGGAAAAAAGACTCTGGACTTCATGGAAAGTATGTAGGCAGAGATAAATTTGGGAGTCATCAGATGGCTTGTAAAGACATAAGACTGGAGGAGACCTTCAAGGAAGCAATTTGCAATGAAATGAGGTTCCCTCCCCTCACCCCTACCCCCAGCAGGCCCTGGTGTGTGTTTCTCCCCTCTTTGTGTCCATGTGTTCTCATTGCTCAGCTCCCACTTATGAGTTAAAACATGTGGTGTTTGGTTTTCTGCTCCTGTGTTAGTTTGCTGAGGATGATGGTTTCCAGCTTTCATCTATGTCCCTGCAAAGGACATGAGCTCTAGCTGAGGCCAGAGGACACTCGATATTTAATGGTTAAGGAGAAGAAGTAGGAGTATGCAAAGGAGACTGCAAAGGAAAAGATAGAGAAATGTTCAATGAATACGGTACTGTTGGAGCCAGCTGACAACTGTGGCTCCGAGTAGAAGAGAATGAACTATGATATACGAAGCTATAAGAGGAAGATGTAGGATTCGTTTTGGAATTTAGCAATGTAGAAATGGTCAGTCTTGATAAGTGAAGCTGGCAGCATGGCAGGGGCCAAAACCTGATGAAAGTTGGTGCAATGGAGAACAGGAGAGGATCTGGACATAGTATGTACTGAAAACCCTGAAGAATAAGTGATGTGAAGAGGCCCTTCACATCACTTATTAGCTGTATTCCTAGATACTTTATTTATTTATGTTTTTTTTGTAGTGATTGTGAATGGGAGTTCATTCATGGTTTGGCTCTCAGCTTATCTTTTGTTGGTGTAAAGGAATGCTTGTGATTTTTGCACACTGATTTCATATCCTGAGACTTCGCTGAAGATGCTTATCAGTTTAAGGAGATTTGGGGCTGAAATGATGTGGTTTTCTAAATATAAAATCATGTCATCTGCAAACATAGACAATTTGACTTCCTCTCTTCCTATTTAAATACCCTTTATTTCTTTCTCTTGCCTGATTGTCCTGGACAGAACTTCCAATTCTATGTTGACTAGGAGTGGTGAGAGAGGGCATCCTTGTTTTGTACTCGTGTACTTGTGTTCAAAGGGAATGCTTCCAGCTTTTACACTGAGGGTTTGTCAAAAACAGCTCTTATTATTTTGAGATATGTTCCCTCAATATCTAGTTTATTGAGAGTTTTTAACATGAAGGGATGTTGAATTTTGTCAAAGGTCTTTCTACATCTATTGAGATAATCATGTGGTTTATGTTTTTGGTTCTGTTTATGTGATGGATTATATTTATTAATCTGCATATGCTGAACCAGTCTTGCATCCCAGGGATGAAGCCAAATGACCATGGTGGATAAGGTTTTTGATGTGCTGCTGAATTTGCTTTGCCAGTATTTTATTGAGGATATTTGCATCACGGTTCGTCAGAGATATTGGCCTGAAGTTTCCTTTTTTTGTTGTGTCTCTGCCAAGTTTTGGTATGAGGATGATGCTGGCTTCATAAAATGAGTTAGGGAGGAGACCTTTCTTTTCAAATGTTTGGAATAGTTTCAGAAGGAATGGTACCAGCTCCTCTTTGTACTTCTGATAGAATTTGGCTGTGAATGTATCTGGTTCTTGGTTTTTTGGGGTTAGTAGTCTATTAATTACTACCCGAATTTCAGAACTTGTTATTGGTCTGTTCAGGGATTCAACTTCTTTCTGAATTAGTCTTGGGAGGGTGTATGTGTCCAGGAATTTATTCATTTCTTCTCAATTTTCTAGCTTATTTGCATAGAGGTGTTTATAGTATTCTCTGATGGTAGCTTGTATTTCTGTAGGATCAGTGGTGATATCCCCTTTATAATTTTTTATTATGTCTATTTGATTTTTCTCTCATTTCTTCTTTATTAGTCTAGCTAGCAGTCTATTTTTGTTAATTTTTTTCAACAAAACAGGTTCTGGATTCATTGAATTTTTGGAGTGTGCTTTCTGCCTCAGTCTTCTTCAGTTCAGCTCTGATTTTGGTTATTTCTTGTCTTTTGCTAGCTTTTGGATTAGTTTGCTCTTGCCTTTCTATCTCTTTTTATTGTGATATTTGGGTTTCAGTTTGAGATCTTTCTGATGTGCTATAAATTTCCCTCTTAACACTGCTTTAGCTGTGTCCCAGAGATTCTGGTACATTGGTCTCTTTGTTCTCATTGGTTTGAAAGAACTTCTTGAATTCTGCCTCAATTTCATTATTTACCCAGAAGTTATTCAGGAGCAGGCTGTTCAATTTCCATGTAATTGTGTGTTTTTGAGTGAGTTTCTTAATCCTGAGTTCTAATCTGATTGCACTGTGATCTGAGAGACTGCTTTATATGATTTCAGTTCTTCTGTATTTGCTGAGGAGTGTACTACTTCCAATTATGTGGTCAATTTTAGAATAAGTGCCATGTGGCACTAAGAAGAATGTATATTCTGTTGATTTGGACTGGAGAGTTCTGTAGATGTCTATTAGATCTACTTGATCCAGAGATGAGTTCAAGTCCTGAATATCTTTTTTAATTTCCTGTCTTATTGATCTAATATTGACAGTAGGGTGTTAAAGTCTCCCACTATTATTGTGTGGGAGCCTAAGTCTCCTTGTAGGTCTCTAAGAACTTGTTTTATAAATCTGGGCACTCCCATATTGGGTGCATATATATTTAGAATAGTTAGCTCTTCTGGTTGAATTGTTCCCTTTATCATTATTTAATGCTCTTGTCTTTTATGGTCTTTGTTGATTTAAAGTCTGTTTTGTCAGAGACTAGGATTGCAACACCTGCTTTTGTTTTGCCTTCCATTTGCTTGTTAAATTTTCCTCCATCCCTTTGTTTTGAGCCTACGTCTTTCCACATGAGATGGGTCTCCTGAATACAGCACACTGATGGGTCTTGACTCTTTAACAAATTTGCCAATCTGTCTTTTAATTGAAGCATTTAGCTCATTCACATTTAAGTTTATTATTGCTATGTGTGAATTTGATCCTGTCATCATATTGCTATTTGTTTATTTTGCACATCAATTGATACAGTTTCTTCACAGTGTCCTTGGTCTTTATATTTTGGTGTGTTTTTAAAGTGGCTGGTACCGGTTTTTTTTTTTTTTTTTTAATTTCCATATTTAGTGCTTCTTTAAGGAGCTTGTGCAAGGTGGGCCTGGTGGAAACAAAATCCCTCAGTATTTGATTGTCTGGAAAAGTTTTTTTTTTTTTACAAGGCTTAGTTTGGCTAGATGTGAAATTCTGGGCTGAAAATTCTTTTCTTTAAGAATGTTGAATATTGGCCCCCAATCTCTTTTGGCTTGTAGATTTTCTGCTGAGAAGTCCACTGTTAGTCTGATGGGCTTCCCTTTGTAGGTGTTCTGTCCTTTCTCTCTGGTTGCCCTTAACATTTTTTCCTTCATTTTGACCTTGGAGAATATGATGCTTGTGTGTCTTGGGGCTGATCATCTCATGGAGTATCTTAGCAGTGTTCTCTGTATTTCCTGAATTTGAATGTTGGTCTGTCTTGCTAGGTTGGGAAAGCTCTCCTGGATAATATCCTGAAGTGTATTTTCCAACTTGTTTCCATTCTCCCTGTCTCCTTCAGGTACTCCAATCAATTGTAGGTTCAGTATTTTTATGAAGTCCCATATTTCTTGGTGGCTTTGCTCATTCCTTTTCATTCTTTTTTCTCTAGTCTTTTCTGCATGCCTTATTTCAGTAAGGTGGTCTCCAAACTCTGATATTCTTTCTTCTACTTAGTTGATTCAGCTATTGAATCTTGTGGATGCTTCACGAAGTTCTCATGCTGTGTTTTTCAGCTCCATCAGGTCATTAATGCTCCTCTCTAAACTGATTATTCTAGTTAGTGGCTCCTCTAACGTTTTGTCAAGATTCTTAGCTTATTTGCATTGGGTTAGAACATGCTCTTTTAGCTCAGCATAGTTTTATATTACCCATTTTCTGAAGCTTACTTCTATTATTTTGTCCATCTCATCCTCTGTCCAGTTGTGCATCCTTGCTGGAGAGACGCTGTGATCATTTGGAGGAGAAGAGGTGCTCTGGCCTTTTGGGTTTTAGTGTGTTTTTGTCGATTCTTTCTCATCTTCATGAGTTTGTCTAGTTTTGATCTTTGAGGCCGTTGACCCTTGGACGGGGTTTTTGTAGGGGCTTTTTGTGGTTGTTGTTGATGCTGTTGTTGTCACTTTCTATTTGTTTTTCTTTCAATGGTCAGGTCCCCCTTCTGTATGGCTGCTGTGGTTAGCTGGGGGTTCACTTTAGGCCCTGTTCATCTGGTTTCCTCCCGTGCCTGGAGATGTCACTCAAGCAGGCTACACGACAGCAAAGTTGGTTGCCTGCTCTTTATTCTGGGATCTCTGACCTCAAGGGGCATCAACCTGATGCCAGTAGGATTGCTCCTGTGTAGGCTGTCTTGACAACCCCTGTTGGAGGGTCTCACCCAGTTGGGGAGCACAGAGAACAAGACCCATTTAATAAAGCACTTTGTCCCTTGGTGGAGTGGGTGTGCTTTGCTGGGAGTAAACCCACTCATCTGGGCTACCCAGATTCCTCAGAACTACCAGGAGGAAAGGCTAAGTCTGCTGGTCTACAGAGACTGTGGCCACTCTTCCCCCTAGGGGTTCAGGCCAAGGGAGATCCAGGTTCTGTCCCTGAGCCTTTGGCTAGAGTTATTGGAGTTCCTGCAAGGAAGCCCAACCCAGTGAAGAAGGGTGAGTCAGGGTGAGGCCTGAAGAGGCACTCTGGCAGCAGTCTGCCACAACCATTGTGTTGGGTTGTGGGAGACACATCTTGGGACCAAGATGTCCATCCTCCCTGGCTTCAGCAGTGGAAAAGTAAAGCCTAGGGCTATAGAGATGAATGCTATCCCTCGCCCAGGGAGCTTAGTGTGTTAGGCAGTTTTGAGGCCCAGGGATAGCTGCTGCCCCTCCCACAAGGAGCACAAATGGCTTAGACAGCAGGCAGCCACAGCTGTGGGGCTGGCTGCCCCTCTGCCTGGGAGCTTGGTGGGCTTAAGTCACTCATCGCCTCCCTAGCTGGAGCAAGAAGACTCCCCTTCCCCACATGGTTCTCAGGTGGGCCATTGCACCACACTGTTCGTCTTTCCTCTCCCAGGATTATGCCAGTCTCCTAGTCAGTTCTGAAGAGAGAATCTGGATGCCTTAGTTGCTGGTGAAGGATTCACATGCTTATTATTATTCACATGCATATTGTTACTATTCACATGCTTATTATGATGGTTCTTTTCAATGGGAGCCTGCAAACACTGCTCTTTCTAGATGGCTACCTTGGCCCCACCCCACCAAACATAGGTCTTGAATACCTAATTAAGGTCCAGGAGAAAATCATTATCTCCTTGGGTAAATAATAATATAGTCTATTTTAAAATGAAATAAAAATATTCAGTGTGCCCAGAGTGAATGGAACAATTGCTATGGGAAACTGGATAAGGGTGAGTCAGGTCAGTTCCAAAGTCTTCATTGAAGAAGTACAGCAGCAACTGAGCACTGGCATCTCAGCCTTCCTGAGCACATGGAAGGAAACAGCTGTACTGCTAGGTTTTTCAAAAATTATTATAAGACATTGAAATTAGTATCTCCTGTTCTGACAAATTCTAAAAGACAGCAACCATTTCTCTTGCTCTCAACATTTGCTGTAAGTTGTCCAATGTGATTCACCCGAGGCCCAGCATATGTCATTCCACCCGACAGATTGCAGATGCAGCGGCCACAGGCACTGGGCATTGAGGCACCAAGTCAGTTCCATATGAGAAAGTGCCAGCTCTCTTCCCAGTGAGCCAGTTCTGGAATCAGAGGCTGAAACTACAGTTTGAAGTTAATCTTGGAGTCATTAAACCTTCTACTTACACTGGTGGGAGTTAAAGGATTTCTATTAAACTGATTTTACAGACATTTTATTAAATCATTTGACCAGTTTAAGAAGTATGTTCTGCATTACACAATTCCTACTCTAGTGGAAAAGTTGCCTTCAAAAGACTGACAAAGGAAATTAACCCCTTGTCACAAGACGTGTCACCAATTGAAAACATATTGCTGCTGGGATTTGCTAGCTGTTGGGATAGTTTAATGTGGAATAAAATGAGATTAAGATATGAATTTCACATATGACCATAATAAAGCTTACCAGTTGGCTTTGCGTGAATAGAATAAGTCCCTGTCTGTTTTGCATGACATGAATCGTACTTTTTGACTTACTTTTCCAAATCCTCATTGCCCCTTCCCCAATGGTATTGTCTGAAAGCCTAAAATGATCATCATGCACGTTGTTGTTTAATAGTTTCATAATTTACTGGATCATATCTTACTGTGTATGGCATTATCTTTGCCATAATTGGGCATGAATAGACTACCTACATTAGCATGAAAATCAAAAAGGACCCAAAGTCAGTGGCATTTATTCAAGAGTGTGTGATCCACATAAAAGATAAGAATTTGTAGGGTGGAGTTAGTCCTCTCAGTTAGCAATGCAGTTGGAAGAAGCACTCATATAAAAGTGGTATCCAACACAGAAGTACATAAGGCTATAGTCATTTGCATATATATTTCTATAATCCATGAGTTAACTCAACTGGAACCACCAGTGGAAACAACTGGAATGATCTCAGTTGCCAAACTGGTAATGAGAGACCAAGTTAATTATAAGGGGACCGACTACTGGAGAGATAACTCCCTTTATGCAAACTATTTATGAAAACGAATGTTTAGAAGAGTGATACTTGCTTTATGAATGAATTTTGTTACCTACCTCCTTTGCAATATTTACTTTTTACAAAAATGCTAGCAGAGCAAAACAAATAAGAATTTAAGGACCATACTTCTGAGGGAAAGGAAGGTCAAAATTCCTTTATTGTACCTCAGTACCCAGGTTGAATTACCTCTTTTGAATAAAGACCTTCTGAAGCTACTTTCACTATTCTAGTCTTTCTGGGGCAGCTGTCAAATACTTGTTCAGGTTATTTTGGGTCTCACAAAGCCTGAATTGATGTGCCACAGATACCTTCCAGAATAGATCGCCAGCGGTCATCTGCAAAGGAGGCTTTCATAGCCTTTTAGGCATTCACATGAGACAAATAACGCAACCAGAATGTGTGAATTCTCAGTGGGACTTAGTGTTCCTTTTCATTACTGATTAGAGAGGCACTGAAAGTAATGTCATTACTTAAAATTAAGACAGCTTAATTTCTGGTTACAGTTGTGATGTAATTACTTCCCTTCACAAAACAATGAATTTGGTATCATTAGCCTCATTTTATGAAAGGAAAGACTATAGCTGAGTGATTAAGAAATATTTCTGATGCCTGGAGAATGAATTGACTTCAAAGTAACAATTTTTGATTTTGCTTTAGTTTCAGTATTTGATGAACAAGAAAAATAAAACAACAATTAAAGGATGTTTGGTACCCTGGGGACCTTCTGTTCTCCTTATGTCCCATGTGATCAATACCCTGCAAACTTTTTATTTATTTTTTTATTAATAATACTGAATGCTTCAGAGAATTATCTATAGTGAGGCAATCTCATGGCTGCCACAATATTTAAGCAATATTTATGGCTTATTTCTTAAATGGAGGTTCTTTTGTCTGGATAGAGAAAACAAGAGTTATGTCAAGGTATAAACAGAAATATATGGATGTTACCTATAAACAACAAATTATTATTCTCTAGTATCTTTTCTTGTCATGTAATTCACACGGAGAAAACACTCTTCTCTTTTTGACCACATCTTGGGGCCTGTTTTTCTAACATTGCTTCTACACACACACAAAGTGGTAAGGGTTTGATAACCTTAAAAAATTAAAGAAATATGGTTTCTGTATACTAAGCATATGTAATCTGAACGGCACTGTAGTCTAAACTACAGTGTGAAGAAAGAGAGACAGAGAGACAGAGAAAGAAAAGAGAAATGAGAGAATGAGAAAGGAAAGAAAGAAAAAAGAAAAGAAAACCAGAAGAAAAGAAGAAAAAAAGAATATAACTAAGAGAAAGGATATGAGTAAGTATCATCAAGTTCTCAAGATAGGGAAAGGCCAAAGCCTGACAGATTTGACCTATAAAGATAAGAGCCACTTGCAGTTGTGAACATTTTGTTATTTACACAATGGGAAAAAAAAATACACAGAAAAAAAGTACTCCCTGTGGTCCTTGTCCTACAGACCAAAAAGGATTCTGCAATACAAAAGGTTACTGTCCCGTGAATTACAGGATACTCCCATTAATTGTGGAGCCAAATCTAGATAGTGACTAAATGGTTCTAATTCTGCAGCTCTATTCTAAGGGGAATTAAGCAGAAAGAACCAACACTATCTCATGATATTCCCCAAGGGAAGAGAAGAAAGCAAGTGGGAGATGCCCTGTGCTGTTCTTCGCAGGCCACCCGTCCTCTGGTGTCCATGGAGTATCACAAAATATGCTGCTGGGACTCACAAAAGCTGTGGTTCCACTCTTCGCCTATGTGGGGACATAGCCAAAGTCTCTAGGATGCCATGACAGAGCAACTGGTTCCCTGACAAGAATTGGGGATGTGATAAAACTTACTTTGGCCAGGTGCGGTGGCTCAAGCCTGTAATCCCAGCACTTTGGGAGGCTGAGATGGGCAGATCACTAGGTCAGGAGATCGACACCATCCTGGCTAACACGGTGAAACCCCATCTCTACTACAAAATACAAAAAATTAGCCGGGCGTGGTGGCAGGCGCCTGTAGCCCCACCTACTCGGGAGGCTGAGGCAGGAGAATGGCATGAACCCGGGAGGTGGAGCTTGCAGTGAGCTGAGATCCAGCCACTGCACTCCAGCCTGGGCGACAGAGCGAGACTCCGTCTCAAAAAAAAAAAAAAACTTACTTTAGCAATTAAGAGCTTATAAAGTGAAAATGATCACCTATTACTTCCTTTGTATATATCAGATTTTGTTCATTTAATAACCTTATTGAACAATGTATCGAGCACATACCTTGGGCCAGACACTGTGCTTCATATTGGCAGAACAAAGATAAGCAAGACATTCAAGTGATGTGGAAGAAGGTTTGGAAACTCTAATAGTGCCATGACATGATTTTATATGGGGAGCAAAGGGCTACAAAGCAAGTGCATTCCTTCATGGAGGAAGGGTGCATGGTCAAGGCCACATAGACTGTTTGCATCTTGAAAGATGCAATATTATTCTCTTGTTTGAAAAGAGAACTTGGAAAAAATGTCACACAAGATTTACAAGTGGAAAAAAGATACATTGGCATATATCAAATACCTTCAAGTAGCTCAGTATGACTGAAATTCAGGATGCTTGATGGGGAGGAACAAGGTAGATGGAGATAAGAGCTGGTAAGAGGACATCAAGTTGGTGTTCTGTCCTGGTGGTCCTTGCATGCCCTCGATTTTACTGAAGGCATTTAAATAGTTGAAATGAAACTATTTATTGAAAGCTTTAAATAGTTCTCAGAGATACTGAATAGGGGGGTGGCAGTGACATATTCTGCACATCCCTGGTCAGGATGAGGAAAATACTAAGACTTCAGAAAAGGTTACCTGGAGGTCCAAAGATAAATTAGAAAATTTTTAGTGATGACAATACATAAATTACGAAAAATCTAGTTTTTAAAGGGAGAGATTACTGATGAAGTGTAAACCTCAGAAGAGGCAGGTTGGAAAATATTATAATTCACATGGAGAAAAACACTCTTCTCTTTTTGACTCCTACAGATTGAGACTTGTTTTTCTAATATCGCTAGTGAAATTAACAGTTTAATTCACTTTTCCATTTATGAGACGAATGCTCATGTAACATAGTAGCATAGTGACACTTGTTTGCCTTTGGATTTAATTTACATTGACGGCCTATTTGCCTGTTTTTACAAAAATTGAATTAAGTTGTCCGTGTATAACACACAGTAAGTTTAATGAGGTTCAGACCTATCTCCCAAAGCTACCACTATGTAAAAAGTATTTCACTTGGGAAATTAGAATCTCTGTTGCTACCTTCATTAATCTGCAAGGGAAATTTGCTCTCCTTTGCATTACACATCTATAAGTGCAAACAGGATGATAAATAGTGATCTATCAGTTCCCAAAACAATTTACCTTAAATCATTTATGATTGCTTCCCACTTCTAGTTAGTTCACACAGAAGTACTGAGCAAATTCCCATACAAATTAGAGCCCTCGGGGTCCTCTTCACAAATACAAAGGCTTTTTGGTAACTATTTCACATAAACAGATGTAGAAGGATAGATCATGTAAAGGCAAGGAAAATAATCCTGGATGATTAATTACTAGGGAAAGGAAAAGCAAAAACGTGACTGGCACATCTAGTAAGAAAACTCTTTAATCATGCTCCCTACTCTTATATCAATTTATACGTTTTAAGTTACTCTTAAAATATATATGAAATTCTCATAAAGTTCCCGTAGGATAGCTCAGCCTAGCGGCTATGAGAGATTAAGAAATTTGCCTAAGCACAGTGCCTAAAGGAATGTACTTCTTTACAGACTCTCAGTATTTATGTGTAATTAAAGCAACTGCACAATGAAAGAGGCGTAAGTGGCTATTCTTTTACACATAGGTAAAATTCTAATTATAAAGAATTATACTCTACTAAAAAAGAAAAAAGAATTACATGGTACTCAGGTATATGAAATGGTAAGCTATTCTCTGAACCCAGGCATATCTTATTGCCAAACTCTCTTACCCATATAAGCCAGCAATAGATAGGTAATTAATCATGTTTGGGTCGGCCTGTCTGGAAAAGGCCTAGAAGACAACTGAGAAAGCTGGAAGCAATAGGCTGCAGGCAACTGGTGAAATCAGTTGTGTTTGCATTTCTCTCTGTAACCCCATCTGCCTCCCTCACTGGAGGTAAACAAGGGAAAGCATCGTCTTTGGCTAAAGCCTGTCCTTTTATAGCTTTTTCAAAGCAGAACCAGGCTCTGAGCCATTTCAGCAAAATGTTGGTTAAAATCAGAATGATTCAATCACACATGCCCAATATTTATGAAACACAGTGCCAAGTATCTTGTTTTTCATTATCTAATTTAGGATTTTTTCTGAAATACATTTTATGTCCCTATTTTTAGGTAAAAAATGGAGATTCAACCAGTGTCTGAATTCATATGGTACAAGCTGAAGTGCAAAAACTGAGACGTGACCTCATATATTGAGTCTTCAAGTCAGGTTAATTTTTCTGCAATACGTGTCTCTCACTCCCAATTAAAATCAAGAATGTGGACATGTGTGTTACGGTGAAATGTGAAGACTATGATACAGGACTAGTGTTAGCAGAGAAGCTACTACTACTGAGTATAAAATATTTGTATAGATTTGGCTGAAAAGCCTAAAATGAGTGCTGGGACCTCACAGAGTATTGGTGTACCCTATTGTTTCAGGCTGTGGCACTTTCACTAGCATTTTCACTTTAGGAAGGAGGAGTTTATAAACCAAGGGAAACCACGTGTGTTTCTTTTGACAGTGCATATGAGCTTGGATATTTACTTCTTTGTGCCGAATGGTCACTCGCCTTAATGGAAAAAAAAAAAAAAAAAAACAAAAAAAAAAACATAGGTACCAAAAATCTGCAAAGTCCAAACATCTAACCTCAGGTTAGACCTTTTGTCATCCTTTCCTTCTTCCTCAGAAACCTTGAGTAGCTGCATCATCTTTTCTCCTCCACTTGGCAAAGCCCGTAGCTATTGGCTAACTCAGTCATGATGACATTTGTTTATTATGCGTTGCTGATCTCATTAACATATGATTTCCCTATGATAGGGTGAGTGGCAAAGTCAAAGCTAACATTGCAAACTTTTACTCCAATCTTGCACCAGGTCAGTACAATTGAGCTGGGACTTTCAGTTGCCTATAATTATCTAAAATGAGACATAATAAGTCCCACTGATATATTTCCTGAGTCTGTGATTTCTCATTGAAGTGCTTTGGAGTTCTGTAAAGATTTGTACATAACTTATACAGTGTAATTGGGAGACTGTACAAGTTTTGTTTTGTTTTTTTTTTTAACTAAGCTTTTCAGTCATTATTCCTGTTTTTCCTGCAATGACCTTTCCAGCCTGAGCTCAATGCATTTCTTTTCAATTTGTTGCTAGTGATACCATTCCTTACATTCACAGTCTTGTCTTTGAAAGCATTGTCTATTCTTAGCGGTTAGTTTTATGGATACAGGTGATACCAGCAATTCACAAGTAGATCACGTAATGCTTTGCTTCAATACACTTGCAAAGTGTTAATTCTACCATTATCCTGAGGAATTTCCTAGGTGTTTGGAAATGGTTCATTCTCCACACACATACCCTGCAGACTTGCCTTGTGTATTAGTCAAGATTCTCAATAGAAACAGAACAAACAGGATATATAGATATGTAAGAGATTTATTATGGCACTGGCTCACATGATTATAGAGGCAGAGAAGTTCCATGATTTGCCATCCATAAGCTGGAGAACCAGAAGAGCTGGTGCAGTGGAGTAATTCAGTCTGATTCCAAAGGCCTGACATAAATTCTGAAGACAAAGGCCCAAGAACCAGGAGCTCCAATGTCCAGAAGCAGAGAAAATGGATGTTCTAGGACAAGCAGAGAAAAAGAATTCCTCTTCCTTCACCTTTTTGTTCTAGTCAGGCCGTCAGTGGATTAGACGATGCCTGCCTGTGTTGGTGAGGGTGGGTGGATCTTTCTTACTCAGTGCATTGACTCAAATGCTAATCTCCTCCAGAAACACCTTAACAGACACACTCAGAAATAATGTTTTACCAGCTATCTGGGTATCCCTTAGTTCAGTCAAGTTGGCGTAACACCGTGCTTCTAGTTGTATCTTGGTGTCTTTTGGCAGCCCTGATGGGGCCCAAATTTAAATCTCCACCCAGTACTCTCTCCCCTGCTGATGTGACATGCTGTCTGTGCTGAATGCTGCCCTGGCCATGGTGATATAACTGGCTATCACATTTTAACTGTGGTGAATGATGGCTTCAGGATTCATTAGGTGCTCTCGGAACACTGGCTTGGGGTCTATGCTATTAACATTCTCTTCTGCCCTTGCCAGAATTAAGATGCCACTGCCAGCAACTTCATTGTCAAAGCATGGGTCTTTTCAGCCAAATTCTTCCTGTAGATCAAGCCAAGAGAAAATCCTGCTTCTGTTTAATTTTTGCTCAGCTTGTTGTTGTTTTTTTTTTTTTTTTCTGCAGTGCTGGGAGAAAGGAAGCCACAGGCTTTCAAAACACATCAGATATGTACAGTTACCAATCTTTGACATGCAAAACTGGTGAAATCTCAGCTCTTACAACCTGGGGAAGTACTGTTAGACTGGAAGGCACAAATTCATTGAGAATTCACAATTCATTTCTTCAAAAAGTGAAGAACAAGGCTGTTAATGCTCATGGTGCACAGAGGCAAGCCCTCCAAGGAGAACGAGGTGCAGGAACACTCAAAATGGAAGGTGAGAGAGATGAACCATAAAGCGTTATTTCAGCTCCAGTGCAGGCAGAAAGATGCATACCCCATCATAATGTTCTACCTCCGTGCAAATAACTTATTATCACACTGTATTGCCTAAACAATTGCTGATTAATACTGGATATTTAAATGGAAACCTTCATTTTTTTGGTTTCATAACTGTTGAGAAGAAAATGATACACACTGATTGCAAAAGATGCAAACAAGATTAACAGTAAAAAGAAATAAACCAAAAGGCATACCCACATTCCTTCTATCAGAGATAATCACAGTTAACATTTCAGAGAACCTATAGATATCTATTTATGTGTATCTTTTTCTGTATATCATTACTTCTCTCTCTGTACACACACACACACACAGACACACACAAAGTTTTTAAATGATATTATACTTAATCATCATCAAGATAACGAAAGTTCTGAGATTTTACCCTCCTTAGCAAGAAAACAAGTTAACCTGTTACAGTATCAGTGCTATTAGTAGAAGAAACATTTTGTTTCAAACATTCAAGCAGCTACAATGCACTCAAACTTCTTAGTTTTGATCCACCCAAACCAAAGCCACAGTATCCTCTTAGTTGACACCTCTTTTTTATTTTTTATGTTTTCTTTTGCTGGAGGCTTCTTGACTCAGCAGCTACAGCCCCTTTTCCCTTTAACTAGGGCTGCAGGACTTCCTGCACCACTGTCTTGATAGCATCCCCTCATTTGCTTGCCTGCCTGTAGCATCATTAGAATGCCTTGTTTCAATTTCACCTCTACCTGCTCAACCTGTCAACATACCTTAACAGGTAGACCAGTGCGAGACCCTTCTTCCTAGTTTGTCCACTACTGCGGTAAGAGCATTTATTACTTGCCCCTGGGCATTGTTCTTTTAACTAACTTAGCCTATGGAGGCCTTTATTCTCCTTTTCAAGAAAGTTATGTATCTTTTGCATCCCCTCTTTGCCTCCAAAATCTGTGAAAGGTCTTGAGCTTTTAGTTTATCTGCAAGCAACCAACTTATCATGCCAGAATTATGTGGATGTTAGCACAGACTCTTGAGTCAGAGATAAAAGCCTTTATCACTCATGATACAGAAAGTAGAATGGGTGTCATGGTCATGACTCTTCCTTCTGACCCCACTTTGTGCCACATGACACGAAGCATACCAGGTAGATTCTGTTCATGCAGTGAGCTTGCTTCACAGCTGAGGATCTCTAAACTTAGATTTCCAATTATTTATAAGAGGCTGCTGGCAAACTCATCCCACTTTTTCCAAAGAGAGACATTACCTATAGCATACTGGACAACAAACAAGTCTGCCTTTTGCTCCAGAAAGAGACACTCTTTCTGTATCCAAAAAGTCCATTTGCTATACAAACACGCCTGATGAGATGCTTCAGAACAAAGACCACCAGAACCTCTGCTTCCAAGCCCACACGTGGAAATGTGAAAGAGCCAAGGATAACTGTCCTAACAGCCATCAATAAATACACATGCTGTCCTAAATCTTAGAAACACCCAGAACAAGATGTGACAAAGTATTCAAATAAATCGGGTCATTTTGCAGACTTTCTTTTTCTGGTGAAATACACCCTCCCTATCACTAAATAAATTAATATGCCTTGTATATTATGTTCAAATGGCAACCACATTTTGCTATTAGCTAACATGATTGTATTAGTGTTATTTTTCTTAAAGATGAAACATCCGCTCAGAAAAAAAATCTAGGAGATGGCCATAGATCAAAGTATTAATATTAACCTAACTCAACATTTCAAAATTAGATAATATATTTTTCCTCTGAAATACTGTATTGTTCCTATCTACTAAATTATTTTGGTTTCTTCTTCCTTATTTTCTCCTTATAATCATAATTGTTACCGAGCACTGAAAATCTTCATTAATAAAATGTTTTCTTTCTGCAATTATCAAACCAATCTTCTAATTACCTTCTGTCTGGAATATTGTAATTGCTACCTAACTGATCTTTCTCCAATTTTCCTAGGCCACCAGTCCTGAAAATGTGTGAATAGTCTATCTATCACTACAATCATGCCATATACACACTATAAGTTACTTTCAATTTTGTAGAGTTAATGTCAAAACTTAACATTTTTTTACATTCCCAACTGTCACTTCTTTTTGAACAGAAACATTTAAAGTTGTCTATCTACTACTAATCCCTGTGCATATTTGAATGTTTACATTACTTTTCTCCTCTCTTTTTAACTTCTTCCCTTCCAGATTTATGTCACTTCCTCTATCTCCTTTAACTTATAAAACATTTAAAAAATGAAGGCCAAGTTAACACTACAATGTGAAGTCACTACATCCTCACAATAGAGAGCAAATAATAAATAAAATGAATATACCATGTGTTAGCTGGAATACCATGCAAATCAAACCTTTAAACATTACTGGCAGATGTCAAATCATACAACCTCTTTAGAAATACGGCGTTTCTAATTCTGCAAGGAAAATCAATGGTAGCTTGACGGGAATAGCACTGAATCTATAAATTACTTTGGACAGTATCGTCATTTTCATGATATTGATTCCTCCTATCCATGAGCATGGAATGTTTTTCCATTTGTTTGTGTCCTCTCTGATTTCCTTGAGCAGTGGTTTCTAGTTCTCTTTGAAGAGGTCCTTCACATCCCTTTTAAGTTGAATTTCTAGGTATTTTATTCTCTTTGTAGCAATTGTGAATGGGAGTTCATTCATGATTTGGCTTTCTGCTTGTCTGTCATTTGTGTATAGGAATGCATGGAACCAAAAAAGAGCCTGTATAGAAAAGACAATCCTAAGCAAAGAGGACAAAGCTGTAGGCATCCCACTACCTGACTTCAAACTATACTACAAGGCTACAGTAACCAAAACAGCATGTTTGGTTACAGGGCACCAAAACAGATATATATATTTATCAGTGGAAAATAACAGAGACCTCAGAAATAACACCATTCATGTACAACCATCTGATCTTTGACACACCTGACAAAAACAAGCAATGGGGAAAGGATTCCCTATTTAATAAATGATGCTGGGAAAACTGGCTAGCCATATGCAGAAAACAGAAACTGGACCCGTTCCTTATACCGTATGCAAAAATTAACTCAGGATGGATTAAAGATTTAAATGTAAAACCCAAAACCATAAAAATCCTGGAAGTAAACCTAGGCAATACCATTCAGGACTTAGGCATGGGCAAAGACTTCGTGACTAAAACACGAAAAGCAACTGCAACAAAAGCCAAAATTGACAAATGGGATCCAATTAAACTAAAGAGCTTCTGCACAGCAAAAGAAACTAGCATCGAAGTGAGCAGGCAACCTACAGAATGGGAGAAAATTTTTGAAATCTATCCATTTGACAAAGTTCTAATATCTAGAACCTACAAGAAACTTAAACAAATATACCAAAAAAAAAAAAACCCACAAATAACCCCATCAAAAAGTGAGCAGAGTATATGAAGAGACACTTCTCGAAAAAGACATTTATGTGGCCAAAAAAACATATGAAAAAAAGCTCATCATCATTGGTCATTAGAGAAATGCAAATCAAAACTACAATGAGATACCATCTCATGCCAGTCAGAATGGTGATTATTAAAAAGCCAGGAAACAAGAGATGCTGGTAAGGATGTGGAGAGATATGTATGCTTTTACACTCTTGGTGGGAGTGTAAATTAGTTCGACCACTGTGGAAGACAGCATGGTGATTCCTCAAGGATTCCTCAAGGATCCAGAACCAGAAATACCATTTGACTCAGCAAGCCCATTACTGGGTATATATCCAAAGGAATATAAATCATTCTACTATAAAGACACATGCACATGTATGTTTATTGCAGCACTATTTACAATAGCAAAGACTTGGAACCAACCCACATGCCCATCAATGATAGACTGGATAATGAAAATGTGGCACATATACACCATGGATTATTATGCAGCCACAAAAATGAATGAGTTCATGTCCTTTGCATGGATGTGGATGAAACTGGAGGACATCATCCTCAGCAAACTAACACTGGAACAGAAAACTAAACAACATATGTTCTCACTCATAAGTGGGAGTTGAAGAGTTAGAACACATGGACACAAGGAAAGGAAGAAGACACACTGGGGTCTGTCAGGGAATAGGGGATAAGGGGAGGGAGAGCATTAGGACAAATACCTAATGCATGTGGGACTTAAAAGCTTGATGATGGGTTGACAGTTGCAGCAAACCACAATAACACCTGTGTACTTATGTATCAAACCTGCACATTCTGCACATGTATCCCAGAACTTAAATTAAAAAAAAAATAGGACATTTCTTTAAAAATTAAATGTAAATCTACCTTAAAACCAGCCATTTCATCTCTAGGTATTTATCTAGGAGAAATTAAAATAGATACCTATGCAAAGACTCATACGTGAACATTTATACCTGCTTTAATTTTAATAGTTAAAAACTGGAAACAACCCAAATGTTCATCAATAGGCAAAAGGATAAACATATGTTGGTATATCCATGGTGGTATGGAATACTATTCAGAAATAAAAAGGATTTAACTAAGATACACGCAATACATGAAAGAATCTCAAAATAATTGTGTCACATGGTAGAAGATCCCTGCCAAAAAAGTACATATGCTTCCATTTATGTAAATTACTAAATAATTAAAACAAATCTATAGCAAAAACACTTCAGATCAGTGTTACTTGAAGGTGGAGAATAGAGTGAATGGAAAAGTATTCCAGGAGGAGGTTGCAAAAGTACATGAGAAAACTTTAGGGTAAACATATATATATTTAAAAATAAATAAACATATATATATATATATATGTGTGTGTGTGTGTGTGTGTGTCTCTCCCCCCATATAGTGTATGTGTGTGTGTGTGTGTGTGTGTATTTATTATGTTTGTTATCTTTATTGCAATTATGAATTTATGGGCATTTATATATGTCAATAATCATTAAAATGTATACTTTAAATCCATGGAATTTATTACACTTCAACAAAGCTGAAGAAATCAGATAATAAATAAATAGGCCAGAGAACCAGGCTGGAAAGTCTTGATCATATGGAGTTGTAGGCAACTGTGAGGTGTCCTATGGGGGCTTCTGTCTAGCCACTTTACAAATTCACTTGTCCAACTCCTACCGACTCTTAAATCTGCTTTAGCTTTCCCAGATTAATCTTCCAAGACATTTTCTGTATATTCTTGAATGCTGTTTGAGTTGGTTAACCTCAATCAGAACTCTCAAAAATGATTGCCCCCCCCTTACCTTCCCCAAAGCATATTATCTGCACAATCCATATGTTACTTCACCACATGCATTACAGCACTATTAAGATAGGGAAACTTTTCTTCAGAATGAGGCATATAGACTAAATGCTTGACAAAGGCGGGAATTAGAACCTTATAGAATATTTATCAGCAAATACATATTAGAGTGGAGTCTCTACACTGCATTCGTGTTATCTTGTGTGATTTTCTGTATTCCTAGCATGAGAGATCAAAAGGGAAGAGAAAAAAAGGGACAGCAGAGAAAATAGAAAGTTAGACTCTAGTCCTGATTACTGTAAATTTAGTCACATATGACTCTTCAAGGTCTCTTTGTTCTTCCAAAATTCTTATTTAGATCTTTTTAAATTTCACTTTTAATTCACAAATTATTGTATTATTACACATTTGTGGGGCACAATGTGATATTTGGTACATGTTTTACATTGTGGAATAATTAAATCAAACTAACAAATTTATCAACTCATATACTCATTTTTTGTGGTGTAAACATTTAAAATCCACTCTTTTGGTAATTTTGGAACATATGATGTATTTTTACTTATTATGGTCACCATTCTATGCAATAGAGCATTAAAGCTTATTCTTATTTGAAATTGTACAGTTTTTATACATAACCTCCCCTTTTCCCATTGACTTCACTCCCCTAGCATCTGCAAACCACCATTCTACTCTCTACTTCTGTTTTTAGATTTCATATATATGTGAGATTTTATGTTATTTTTCTTTCTGTGCCTATCTTATTTCACATAGCATAACGTCCTCTGGGTTCATCCATGTTGTTGCAAATGACAGGATTTTATTCTTTGTTAAGGTTGAATAGTATTTCATTGTATGTCTATACCACATTTTTTATCCGTTCATCTAGTGATGGACACCTAAGTTGTTTCTATACGTTAGTTGTTGTGAATAACGATGCAATAAACATGGGAGTGCAGGTATCTCTTCGGCATACTGATTTCAATCTCTTTGGATATATACCCAGAAATGGGATTGCTGAATCATACGGTGCTTCTATTTATAGGTTGCTATGGAGCCTTCATACTGTTTTCCATAATGTCTGTATTAATTTACATCTCCGCTAACAGTGCACAGGCCCCCTTTTCTCCACACTGTTGCCAACACGTGTTATCTTTCATCTTTTGGATAACAGCCAATCGAACAGGTGTAAGATGATATTTCATTGCGGTGTTAGTTTGCATTTTTCTAATAATTCGTGATGATATCTGTTAGCCATTTGTATGACTTATGCTGATAAATGTCTACTTAGGTCCTTTGCCTATTTTTAATTGGGTTCTTTGTTTTCTTGATATCAAGCTGAGTTGCTCATATATTTTGGATATTGGTCTCACATCAGATTTGTGGTTTGAAAATATTTTCTCCCATTCCATAGGATTTCCAATTGTCCTCTTTGTTGTACAGAAACTTTTTATTTTGAGTTAATCCCATTTATTGAGTTTTGGTTTTGTTGGGTGTATTTTCAGGGTCATATCAAAGAAATCTTTGCTCAGATCAATATTGTGGAGCATTCCACCTAGGTTTTTTTCTAGATGTTTTACAGTTTCAGGGTTTATGTTTGTGTTGTTTATCCAGTTTTTATTGAAATTGTGAATACAGTGTAAGACACGGATACAGTTTCATCAATCAGCATATGGATATGCTGTTTATTCAACATCATTTATTGAAGAAAATATGTATTTCTGGTACATGTGTGAAAGAGCAATTGATCATATATACATGGGTTTATTTCTGTGTGTTTTGTCCTCTTTCATTTTTCAATGTGTCTATTTTTATGCCAGTACCATGCTGTTTTGATTACCATAACTTTATATTTTAAAATCAGGGAGTGTGAGACTTCCAGTTTTATCTGTTTGTTGGTTTTTGCTCAAAATTGCTGTGGTTCTTTGAGGTCTTTTGTGTTTCCATGCAGATACTAAGCTTTGTTTCTATCTCAGTGAAAAAATGACATTAAAATTTTGATAGAGATTGCATGAAATGTGTAGTTCACTTTGAGCAGAATGGATATCTGAATTTTTTTTCTAATCCATGAATATATTTTCCCTTTATTTATGTTGTCTACTATTTTTCATAACTGTTTTATAGATTTCAGTATATAGGTATTTCACCTCCTTGGTTAAATTTACTCTTAAGTATTTTTTATGCTATTATAAATGACATTGATTTCTTATTTGAATAGTTTCAGTTGTGTAAAGAAACACTACTGATGTTTGTGTGTTGATTTTGTATCTTGCAAAATTACTAAATTTATCAATACCAGCAGTTTTTTTGTGGAGTCTCTAGGGTTTTCCACATGATCATCTCATCAAACAGTGACAATTTCACTTCCTTCTCTATTTGGCTACATTTTCTTTCTTTTTCTTGCCTAGTTTCTATGGCTAGGATTTCCACTGTTATGCTGAACAGAACTGATGAGAGTGAGCATCCTTTTCTTCTTCCTCGTTATAGAGAAAAAAGCTTGCAACTTTTCACCATTGAGTATGTTAGCTATAGAATTTCCATATGTGGCCTTTATTGTGTTGAGGTACATTCCTTTTATACCTAATTTGTTCAAAGTTCTTTTTTTCAATCATAAAGGGATGTTGAATTCTGATAAATTCTTTTTCTGCCCCATTGAGATAATTAGATATTTATATGATTTTGTCACTCATGCTAGGCCCAGATGCTATCGATTACATCATGATTTCAGTGACTTTATAGAATGACTCTATCACTTTTACCTAAACAATTGATTTTGAATCTAGCTCCTGTTGTTAGATCTTATTGTAAATTTATATTATATAATAACTATACCATTCAATGAAAGAATGGGACATAAAAAGTAGGATGAGAGAGCCATGAAAATGGAAAGGTACGGAGAATCAGACTGTTGCTGTTGTTTCCTCTGTCATTTATTAATAGGAATGGGAGGCGAAAGGATATAAGACAATTTATTCCTACCAGAAATCAGATTATAATAAAAGGATTCCCTTACAAAGGATATTTCTATAAATAGAAGTTATGAGGTTTTGTCCTAAAATATCCAAAGGCTTTGGAAACCCAGTAAACAGGTTATACAGAGTTGTCCACCAAAGCAGCAGTACAGTCCTTGAAAATGTCAAATTTACTCTGTGTCAGCATTTCCCAGAGTAGCTGCAAGGAGAATAACTTTCAGAGAGTAAAATAAGAAAGATAAATATTTTGCATGCCTAGCTGCTTGTGAAATTGTCTGTACAATTCTGCTCAAGTTACTGAGTACTCTATAAACATTATTCTAATGTATTTTTACAGAATGATTTAGAAGCCTTCTACAGTAAGAATCACTGGCCTGGATTTTAAATCAACTAGCCATAGAAGTCGTCTTGCACAAAGTACATAACCACTTAATTAAAAAACTGTTCAACATGACTAAGGTTTCCTGGGCCCTAAACGGTTCTATTCTGCAAATCACTTTTTTCCCTTATTTAAGTCACGACATGGAGAATGTTCAGGAAAACTGTAAAGGTTATAAACTGAGGCTGATCTGGGTTGAAATTCAGTCTTCACCTCACACAGATTGTGTGATCTTAGGCCATTTATTTTTTCTTATTTTAACTCCCTCTTAGCAAAATTATATGTGTGTGTGTGTGTTTGTGTGTGTGTGTGTGTGTGTGTGTGCGCGCCCGCGACTGGTCTTGCAGAAAAACCTTTTCTAGATATATTACGCTCGTGTAATACTAGCCTGGAATATCTGTTGCGTCCTTAAGAAGGCTTTGTCTCATATCATAATGTCTTGAGTCATTTGATTGGTTCATATAACCAACCCCTATTCCAAAAATATTTGAAGCAGCTTCATAATATGTAATGGCATAAAGTACCACCAAATAAAGTCAAGTATGTGAAAATTAGAATAAAGACAAAATAAGAACAGTTATTCTATGAAACCAGGGTTAAGTTTAACAAATTAAATACACATTCACATACACACACACATATACACGCACACACACACACATGCACAGAAACAAACATATTTATGTTAAGTTTCAACATTTTCTAAAGGAAAACCATAAATTCAAACTTTGGATTCTAGCAATCAGAGCAAAGTGGAAAACTTTATTATTGTACAATTCATATTCACAACATAAAAAATAATCAACTAAAGTTTATAAGTACAGATACTACAAGGGCTGGGATTTGGAAACATTTCTCTGTAGAGCAGAGGATGAAAATAGGCTGGCTGTCTCAGATGGATCTGTTTAGTTTGGTTTTACTACACAGTATTTTTTCAAACTTTTGAATTAATTTTCAATATGTAAACATCAAGGAGTTTAAACACCACATTCTGATTTCCAAATTTATCTTCACAAATAAAAGCAGCTGAACACATTATGCCTATATGCCTGCATGGAGCTGAGTAGCCATGCCTTTGGACAGGATATGTGATTTTTATTTGACCATGGCCCCCATCAATTCCTGGTGTCAGATGTCATTCATCATCATGCTTGCACTGGTTCCATTATTTTATACTTAGTGATTTTCTGCCATTTTCCCCAGCCCAATTACCTCATTTCTGTTTTCAGCTGGTCCCTGCAGGCATCTGAGTTTGCACCCCTAGAGGAGTAGATCAAATGTATATTCAATTCCTCTCCATTCAAGCCTTCAGAAATTTCTCAAAGGCACGATAAGTTAGAAGATAGTCTATTTTTGATTTCCTATGCTAAACCTAGGAGGGAAGCACAGAAAATCCCAAGAAGGTAATACTCTGAAGTTCATTTATACTTGTGTTGGCATATTACTTGAGTGTTTTCTGAAAATGTGATCTATGCCTTCCAAATTATTTTCTATTTTTGTTAATCATGAAATTCAAATGCAAACATCAAAACAATGCAGCGGCAAAGAAAAATGGCCTGCAGAGAAATCCATCTGGAATTATTTTTTCCAAGATGAATGAAAAATTGTACAAAGGCTCATGTGGATAACTAAAATCTGATTCTATTTTATAAAGTGCTCCATATACTACTACTTTAGATTAATGGGAATTATGTAATTGAGTTTTTGTATGTATTTTAAAGTAAATATTTTATTTGAATTATATAAAGTATGTAAATCATAAGCATACAGTTCAATGAATATTTACAAGTAAATATATTGATGTAATCTCCATCACTGAGACTCAAAATAGATTAACAGTCCTCCCTCATTTCCTCTGTTGGTTATCAGTTCAACCCTGTCCTAGCCCTTTCACCAAAAATTACTTCTCTTCACTTTGTTTTTCAAATCATTTTTAATTTATGCATAATAAATATACACATTTATGGGGCACCATGTAAAATATAGATATCGATACAGCTATACAATGCATAATGATCAAATCAGAGTAATTAACATATCCATCACCTTAAACATTAATCATTTCTTTGTGCCTCGACATTCAAAATCTCTCTTCTAGCTTTTCGAGCTTTTTTTAAAATATAGAATACATTATTTTTAACTAGAGAAACTCTACAATGCTATAGAACACTAGAACTTATTCCCAATGACTAGTTGTAATTTTGTGTCTGTTAACCAATCTCTTTTTATCCCCTTTCCCTGCTACCCTTCCCAGCTTCTATTTACCACTATTCTACTATCTAGTTTAAGAGATCAACTTACTTAAATGCTTTATGTATTTAAGAAACTTCTGCCTGGCTTCCAGTTCATAAAGATGATCTCTTATATCCACTTCTAAGGGTTTTAAAGTTTTCATTTTCAAATTTAAGTTTATTACCCATTTTGAGTTAATTTTATATGTGGTGTAAGAGATAAATTACTATTCAAGGCCCAGTGGCAGATTAAGGTGGCAGATAGAAAGCAGGACTAGCTAGGAGCAGCTTTCACCTGGACAGACAGAGCAGCATATAGATACTCACATCGTGAATTTTTGCTCCAAGAACTACTGCAGGAACATACTACGAAAGTTAAGAGAATCCACTGACCCTTTAAAGAAACTGGATTGCCACTGGAGGATCTCAGAGACTGCAAAAAAAAACTGTAAATCTGCTTCCTTTCTCAGTGGGGAGGCTCATGGTCTGGGATAACTTCTCAGCCCTGGTCACTGACTGCCTGGAAATTGGAACTTATCTTTAAATGGGAAGCAGAAAATAAAAGTTTGGAAAATTTAGAGGAACCAACAGTCTCACAAAGTCTTAACACATTCCAGCATTAACTCAAAAGTCCAAGTCAAAAGTCTCATCTGAGCCAAGGAAAATCCCTTCCGTCTATGAGCCTGTAAAATCAAAAACAAATCAGTAACTTCCAAGATCCAACTAGGGTACAGGCATTGGGTAAATCTTTCCATTGCAAATGAAAGAAGTTGACCAAAACAAAGGGGCCACAAGTCCCATGCAAATCCAAAACCTAGTGGGGTGGTAATTAAATTTTAAAGCTCCAATATTTCCTTTGACTCCACGTCTCACATTCAGGACAAACTGATACAAGAGGTAGGCTCCCGTGGTCTTGGGTAGCTCTAACTCTTTTGTTCTGCAGAGTACAGTTCCCACAGTTGCTTTCATGAGCTAGCATTGAGTGTCTGAGACTTTTCCAGGTGCGTGTTGCAAGCAGTCAGTGGATGTACAATTCTGGGGTCTGGAGGATGGTGACCCTCTTTTCAAAGCTCCACTAGGTAATGCCCCAATGAGGACCCTGTGTGGGAGTTCCAACCCCACATTTGCCCTCTGCATTGCCCTAGTAGAGGGTCTCCATGAGGGCTCTTGCTCTGCAGCAGACTTCTGCCTTGATATGCAGGTATTTCCATACATCCTCTGAAATCTAGGTGGAGGTTCCTAAAGCACAATTCTTGTCTTCTGTGCATCCACAGGCCCAACACGACATGGAAGCTGCCAAGTCTTTGGGCTTGCATCCTCTGAAGCAATGGTCTAAGCTGTACCTTGGCCTCTTTTAGCCACAGCTGGAGCTGGAGTGGCTGGGATGCAGGGCCCCACGTCCTGAGACTGCAAAGAGCAGCAGGGCCCAGAGCCTGGGCCACAAAACCATTTTACCCTTTAAGGCATCTGGGCCTGTAATGGGAGGGGCTGCAACAAAGATCTCTGACATGCCCTGGAGATGTCTCCCCACTGTCTTGACTATTAACATTTGTCTCCTTGTTACTTAGCCAAATTTCTGTAGCCTGCTTGAATTTTTCCACAGAATTTTTTTCTTTAATACCTCATTGTCAGGCTCAAAATTTTCCAAACGTTTATGCTCTGCTTCCCCTTTAAATATAGGTTCCAATTTCAAACCATCTCTCAGTGAACACATATAACTACTTTCAGGAAAAGCTGGGTCACCTCTTGAATATTTTTCTGCTTAGAAATTTCTTCTGCTAGATACCCCAAATAATTTTTCTTAAGTTTAAACATCCACAGATCTTTAGGGTAGGGGCAAAATATCACCAGTTTCTTTGCTAAAGCATAGCAAGAGTGACTTTTGTTTTGGTTTCCAATAAGTTTCTAATATCCAGCTGAGACCACCTTAGCCTGGAGTTCATTGTCTGTATCACTAACAGCATTTTTGACACTACCATTCAAAAAGTCTCTAGGAAGTTCTAAATATTCACACATCTTTCTGTCTTCTACTGAGCCCTCCAAACTGTTCCAACTTCTGCCTGTTACCCAGTTCCAAAGTTACTTCCACATTTTCAGCTTATCATTATAGTAGCACCCCACTCCTGATATCAATCGTATTAGTTTGTTCTCACACTGCTATGAAGATACTACCTGAGACTGCATAATTTATAAATACAGGAGGTTTAATTGACTCACGGTTCTGCATGAATGCGGAGGCCTCAGGAAACTTACAACAATGGCAGAAGGGGAAGGAGTAGTAAGGCACATCTTACATGGTGACAGGAGAGAGAGAGAGAGTACGGGGGAATTGTCACTTTAAAAATCATCAGGTCTCATGAGAACTCCTTCAATATCACAAGAACAGCATGGGAGAAACCACCATCATGATACAATCACCTCCCACCAAGTCCCTCCCTCAAAACTTGGGGATTACAATTTGAGATGAGATTTGGGTGGGGACACACAGCCAAACCATATCTTATGGCAATATGTAAGTTGGTCAATGTCTTGACTTTATTTTGTTCCACTGATTTACTCTTATCCAAATATTATATTAATTACTGTAGCTTTATTTTATATGTTAAAATCAGATGGTGTAAATATTCCTATTTTATTTTTTATTGATACATATAATGGTACCTGTTTTTGAGATGCATGCGATATTTTGACATATGCATACAAGGGGTAATGATAAAACCAGTGCAATTGGAACATACATCAACTTAAACATTCCCTCTTCTTTGTGTTGGAAACATTTCAATTTCTCTTATCCAGCTATTTTGAACTGTACAAAAAATGATTGTTAACAATAGTTTCCCTACTGCACTATCAAATTATTATTATCTGATTATTTCTATGTAACTATATTTTTGTACTGATTAACCAACCTGTCTTCATACTCCTATACCTTTGATTCTTCTCAGTCTCTAATAACCACTAGTCAACTCTTCAATCTCTATGAAATCCACATTCGTAGCTTCCGCATATAAGTAAAAACATGTGATATTTATCTTTCTGTCCCTGGCTTATTTCACTTAACATAATGACCTCTAGTTCCATCCTCGTTACTGCAAATGGCAGGATTTTATTCTTTTTTATGGCTGAACAATACTCCATTGTGAATATGTGCCACATTTTCTTTATCCATTCATTCATTCATTGACACTTAGATTGATTTCTTATCTTAGCTATTGAGAATAGTGCTGTAATAAACACGGGAGTGCAAATATCTCTTTGATATACTAATTTACTTTCTTTTGGGTATTTATCTAGTAGTGGAATTGCTAGATTATATGGTAGTTTATTTTTGTTTCTTGACAAACCTCCACAGTGTTTTCCACAGTGGATGTACTAATTTACATTCCCACCAATAGTGTTGCAAAATTCCCCTATCTCCACATCCTTGCCAGCTTCTGTTATTCCCTTTTTGATAATGGCGTCATTTTAACTAGAGGGAGATGATATCTTCTTGTGACTTGAATTTACATTTTCCTGATGATTACTGATATTGAGCAGTTTTTCA
>NW_012115155.1:14075425-14077690 GCF_000951035.1 Colobus angolensis palliatus | reverse complement strand
AAAAAAAAAAAAAAAAAAAAATCTTCGCTTAGGCCAATGTTCTGAATCATTACGCCAATGTTTCTCTCTCTAGGTTTCATGGTGGTAGGTCATACATTTAAACTTTTATTCCATTTTGATTTCATTTGACTTGTAATATGGTGAGATTAGAGATCTAGTTTAAATCTTCTGTATATGACTACCCTCTTTTCCTAGCACTTTTATTGAAAAGACTGTCCCCTTTTCAATTATATTTGTGGCCCCCTTGTCAACAATGAGTTTGCTATAAATTTGTGCATTTATTTCTGGGTTCTGTATTCTGTTTCATTGCTCCATATGTTTGATTTTATGTTAGCACTATGCCATTTCTGCTGCTATGGTATTGCAGCATATTTTAAAGTCAGGTAGTGTGGTAACTCCAGCTTTGTTATTTTTTGCTCAGAATTATATTAGCTATTTAGGGTCTTTCGTGGTTCCATACAAATATTAGGACTTTTTTGTTTTATTTCTGTGAACAATGCCATTTATGTTTTGATAGGAATGTCATTAAATATATAGAATTTTTTATACTGTAGTATAGACATTTTAACTATATTAATCATTTTGATTCATGAACATAGGATGTCTTTGCATTTGTTTGTGTCCTCTTGAATTCTTTTTCATCATTGTTTTGTAGCTGTCCTTGAGATCTTTCACCTCCTCAGTTAAATTTATTCCTAGGGCTTTTTTTGTAGCTATTACAAATGGAATTTCCTTCTTGATTTTTTTCTCAACTAGTTTGTTATTTGTACATACATGTGCTACTGTCTTCTGTGCACTGACTTTGTATGCAGCAATTTTAATAAGTTTATCAGTTGTAAGAGTTCTTTTTGGTGGAATCTTTACGTTTTGCTAAACATAGTATGTCATGCATGCCCAAGAATAATTTGACTTTTTCTACATGTATTTCATTTTGTATAAATGGAGATGATGTCTCACTATTTTTCCCAGGCTGGCTGCAAACTCCTGAGCTCAAATGATCCTCCCACCTTGGTTTTCCAAAGTGCTAGAATTACATGCATGAGCCACCAGGACTGGCCTAATTTGACTTTTTTTCTTTTACAATTCTGTTGCCCTTCATTTCTTTTTCTTGCCTAATTGCTATAGCTAGTACTTCCAGTACCATATTGAATAAAAGTGGTAAAACAGGTCACCCTTGTCTTGTTTCAGATATTAAAGGAAAAGATTTCAGCTTTACTACATTTAGTATGGTGTCACCTATGGACTAGTCATATAGGGCCTTTATTCTTTTAAGGTATGTTCCTTCTATACCCAGTTGAGTTTGTTTGTTTGTTTGCCACACTCAGTGAATTCTTTTTGTTTTTTTTGTGGAAACAGAATCTCACTACATTGCCAGGGTGGTCTCTAACTCCTGAGCTCAAGTGATCCTCCCAGTTTGGCCTCCAAAAGTGTTGGAATTACAGGTGTGAGCCACTGCACCCAGCCTATGGTTAAGCTGATTTTTGTTTTAAGAATTTTTTTTTTTCTAATCACAGATTATTGGAAAACAGGTGGTATTTGGTTACATGAGTAAGTTCTTTAGTGGTGATTTTTGAGATTTTGGTGCACCCATTTCCTGAGAAGTGTACACCAAACTCAATTTGTAGTATTTTATCCCTCACCCCCTTCCCAACCTTTCCCCCGAGTCCCCAAAGTCCACTGTGTCATTCTTATGCCTCTGCATCCTCATAGCTTAGCTTCCACTTATGACTGAGAACATACAATGTTTACTTTTCCATTCCTAATTTACTCCACTTAGAATAATAGCTTCCAATCTCATCCAGATTTCTGCAAATGCCATTAATTCATTATTGTATGGCTGAGTAGTATTCCATCATATATATATATATATATACACACACACATATATATACACACATATATATACGTATACATATATACATGTATATATATATACATATACATATATATATACATATATGTATATATACACACACACACATAATCACAGTTTCTTTATCCACTCATTGATTGATGGGCATTTTGGTTAGTTTCACATTTTTTCAATTGTGAATTGTGCTGTTATAAACATGATTGAGCAAGTATATTTTTCATACAATGACTTATTTTCCTCTGTGTAGATACCCAGTAGTGGGATTGCTGAATCAAATGGAGGGTCTACTTTTAGTTCTTTAAGGAATCTCCACACTGTTTTCCATAGTGGTTGTACTAGTTTACATCTCCACCAGCAGTGTAGAAATGTTCCCTTTTCAGTACATCCACGCC
>NW_012115155.1:14005424-14075375 GCF_000951035.1 Colobus angolensis palliatus | reverse complement strand
TTTTTTTTTTTTTTTTGAGAGGGAGTCTCGCTCTTCTGCCCAGGCTGGAGTGCAGTGGTGCCGTCTCAGCTCACTGCAACCTCACCTCCAGGATTCAAACAGTTCTCCTGCCTCAGTCTCCTAGTAGTGGGATTACAGGCACCTGCCACCATGCCTGGCTAATGTTTGTATTTTAGTACAGACAGGGTTTCACCATATTGTTCAGGCTGGTCTCAAACTCCTCACCTTGTTAGATCTGCCTGCCTCAGCCTCCCATTGTGCTGGGATCACACGTAAGCCACCATGCCTGGCCTATTACTTTTTAATTTTTTTGATTATAACCATTCTTGTAGTAGTAAGGTAGTATCACATTGCGGTTTTGATTAGCATTTTCCTGATCATTAGTGAGATTGAGCATTTTTTTCATCTATTTGTTGGCCACTTGTATCGTTTCTTTTGAGAAGAAACGATCCTGATCATTAGTGAGATTGAGCATTTTTTTCATCTATTTGTTGGCCACTTGTATCGTTTCTTTTGAGAACTGTCTATTCATGTCTTTAGCCCACTTTTTGATGGGACTGTTTGTTTTTTTCTTGTTAATTTGTTTGAGTTTATTGTAGATTCTGGATCTTAGTCCTTTGTCAAATGTATAGATTGTGAAGTGAGTTTTTATCATAAAGAGATGATAAATTATGTTGAATGTTTTTCCAGCATCTTTCAAAATGATCCATGCAACTTTTGTTCTCGATCCTGTCAATGTGATGTCGCATGTTTATTGACTAGAATATGTCAAACCATGCTTGCATCTCTGGGATGAATTTCACTTTATCATGGTGAATAACTTTTTAATGTGTTATTCAATTTGGTTTGATAGTATGTTGTCAAGAGTTTTTACATCTAACTTCCTCAGGGTTTTGGCCTGTAGTTGTTTCCTTGTCTGGTTTTCATATCAGCATAATATTAGCCATGCAGAATAAGTTTGAAAGTATTCCTCCTCCTCCTCTTCCTTCTTCTTCTTTCTTCTTCTTTCTTTTTTCTTTCTTCTTTCTTCCTTCCCCCCCATTTTCTTCTTCTTTCTTCTTCCTTCTTTCTTCTTCTTCTTTCTTCTTTCTTTCTTCCCCCACACCCCCTCCTCCTCCTCCTTTTCTTCTTCTTCTTGGAATAGCTTGAGTAGAATTGGCATTAGCTTTTAATCTTTGGTACAATTAGGCAGTGAAAGCATCATGCCCTGGGCTTTTCTTTGATGGAGGACATTGGGTTACTGCTTGGATCCTATTACTCATTGTTGGTTGCTCTAGTTTTCTATTTTGTTATGGGTCAATCTCGGTAGACTGGGTATGTCCATGAATTCATTTGTTTCTTCTAGGTTTTCTAATTTGTTCATAGGTGTTTATAATGGTCTCTAGTAACTCTTTGTATTTCTGTGTTATTAGTTGTTATATATTCCTTTTTATTTTGGAATTTATTTACTTGGGGCTGCTTTTTTCTTAACACATGTTTATCTTTCATAAAATAATTTTTTTCATTGCCCCTTTGTATTTGTTAGTCTCAATTCTGTTCATTTCTGCTCTTATCTTATTATTTCCTTCCACTAATTTTGGCTTTGGTTTCTTCTTGCTTTTTAGTTCCTTGAGGTGCATCATTAACTTGTTTATTTGAAGACTTCCTACTTTTTTGACGTAATTCAATTTATTGTTGTACACTTTCCTTTTAGCACTGCTTTTGTTGCATCCCATAGATTTTGGTATGTTGTATCTTCATTTTCATTTTGTTCAAGAAATTCTAAAATTTTCTTTAACATTAAGCCATAGCTAATGTGATTCTCTCACCTCACTCCCCAAGTAGCTGGGGACTACAGATATGTGCCAACACACCTGATTAATTATTTTATTTTTCATAGAGATGGTGTCTCACTATGTTGCCCAGGGTAGTCTCAAACTCCTAGGCTCAAGCAATCCTCCCACCTCAGCCTCCCAAAGTGCTGGTATTGCAGGCATGAGCCACCACACCTCACCATAATTTCTGTATTGATCCAGTGATTCATTAAGAGCATGTTATTTAATTTTATGTGTTTATAGTTTCCAAAGTTCCTCTTGTTATTGTTTTCCAGTTTTATTCCATTCCATTGTGGTTAGAAAAGATACTTGATATAGTTTAAACTTTTCTGAATTTGTTGAGACTTACTTTGTATATTTACATATGGTCTATCCTGGAGATTCTATCATGTACTGATGAGAATAATATATACTCTTGCAGCGTTGGATAAAATTTTCTGTCAATGTCAGTTAGGACCTGTAAAGGGTCTATAGTGTAGTGTCTAAATTCTGACATTTCTTTGCTAATTTTCTGTCTCAATGATCTAATGCAAAGAATGGGATGTTCATGTTCTCAAACATTATTGTACTGGAGTCTATCCCTTCTTTTAGATCTAAAAGTACTTGCTTTATATATCTAGGTGCTCTAGTGTTGAATGCAGATACATTTAGACTTGTTATATTCTCTTGCTGAATTTAACACATTATCATTATGTAATGACATTCTTTGTTTCTTTTTAATGTCTTTTACTTAAAATCTGTTTATCTCATATAGGTGTAGCTACTCCTAATCTTGTGTGTTGCCATTTGCATAGATTATCTTTTTCCATCCCTTTACTCTTAGTCTAGGTGTGTTTTTACAGGTAAAGTGAATTTCCTGCAGGTAGCATATAGTTAAATTGTTTTTGTTTTTGTTGCTGTTGTTATTTGACCACTCTATGTCATTTAATTGGAGAATTCAGTCTATTTACTTTTAGTGTTATTGTTGAGAGCTAAGGAGGTACTACTGTCATATTGTTACTTGTTTTTGGATTTGTAATTTCTCTTCTCCTTTTTTCCACCTTACTTACTGTCTTCCTTTGTGGTTATGTAATTTTCTCTGATAATATTTTTAAATTTGTTGCATTGTATTTTTGGTGTATCTATGATAGTGTTTTGCTTTGTGGTTACCATGGGGCTTACAAAGATGTCTTAAAGATATAAAGAGTTATTGTAAACAGATAACTTTGACCATTAAGGAAAAAAAAATAGAAAGAATGAAATACTCTACAATGTAACTCTATCCTCCAACGTTTTGATTTCTTATTGTCTCAATTTACATTTTTTATATTGTCTATCACTTAGGCTTCTGCAAATGTTATTCATTTTGGTAGATTTGTCTTTTAGTCTTCGGACTAGAGATATAAGTGGATTACACACAATTACAGTATTAGAGTGTTCTGATTTTTTGTGTGTGTATGTATTTACTTTTATCAGTGAGTTTTACATCTTCAAATGTTTTCTTTGTCCACATTAGTGTTCTTTTGATTCAGGTTGAAGAACTTCCTTTAGTATTTCTGTAAGACAGATCTAGTGATGATTTGTTCCCCCAGTTTTTGATTCTCTGGGAAAAAAAAAATTCTCTCTCCATAACACTTGAAGAAAACCTTTGCTGGTCATAGTGTTCTCAGTTGACAGATTTTCTTCAGCACTTTCAATATGTCTTATCACTCCCTCCTTGCCTGCATGGATTCCTCTGGGAAGTATGTGGCCAAAGAAAGCTGATCTCCTTTTGTGTGTTATTTGCTTCATTTACTTTGCTGTCTTAGGATCCTCTCTTTCTTATTGACCTTTGAGCATTTGATGATCATATTACACCTTGGATAGTCTACTTCTGTTGAATCTGTTTGGTGACATCTAACCTTGCCATGCCTAGATTTTTATATATTTTTCTAGGTTTGAAATATTTTATATTATCATATTTTGAATACATTTTCTGCCTCTTGCTTTTTCTCACCTCCCTCTTGAACACCAATGACATAGATTTACACTTTGATATTATTTTCTATATCCTGCCAGATTTTTTTATTCTTTTTCCCTGACTGTATGTTTTCAAATAGCCTGTCTTTGAACTCACTGGTTCTTTATTCTGCTTGAATCCATTCTCCTACTGAGAGCCTCTAATGCATTTTTGATTCAGCAAATGTATTACTTAGTTCCAAGACTTCTGTTTGATTTCTATAAATCATTTTAATATCTTTGTTAAATTTCCTCAATAAATTTTTGCATTGCATTTTGTGTTATATTGAAGTTTGCTGACTTTCCTTAGAATTGCTATTTTGAATTTTTGATCTCGATGCTCACAAATCACAATCTCATTAGGGGTCATCACTGCCTCATTTTGTTCAATGGGGTGATCATGGGTTTCTGTTTGCTGTTACGTATATCTATTGCTTCACATTGAATAATTAGTTATTCCAGCCTTTGCTGTCTGGCTTGTTTTGGTGTTTCTAGGGCATAGTTGCTTAGAGATCTTTGCAGTTGCCTTTTAAGTCCCCTTAATCCTAGATCTCTACTTCTTTTCAGCACTAGCTGGTGCCTTAAGCCCAAATTTGCCTCAGCTCTCATAAACATTCAGAGCACTCCCCATCCTTAATTGGAGCAGGGGTGGGCAAAGGGGATAGCCCAGGTGTGTAAGATGGCTGGCTAGGGGTTCATGCATAGAAGACTCATGAGTGTGCCTCCTACAGCATGGTGCCGCTTAATATGTATTTTGACTTGCCATCTCCTTTGACTGAAATAAACAGCACAGTTTGTCAGAGGCTAAGTTTCTAGTCTTACCTCCCCTCTTCGCCAAGAAATGCTCTCAGGATTTTTTCTCTCTAAAGGTGCCTGCAATGCTTTTCATGCATTAAGGCAGGTTCCTGCATGTGAACCCAAGACAGTGTGAAAGCTAGATGTCTGCCTCAATCTCACTTTTTTCCAGTAAAACAACTCTGAGTCCAGTGGGAATTTCCTGCATGTGGTGCTTGGCAGATTGGGGAAGGCTTTACTTGGATAGAGAAGGTCATTTGTTTTACCATCTTCTCAGAGTCTTTCAATTTTCAGTGTGCTTAGGGATTGTCTGAGTGTTTGATTTGAGTTCTGGATATTGCTGGGTGATAAGCTTGGTACTGTGTTTTTTCAGTTTGTTTCGTTTTCTGTAAGGACCATGAACTCAGACTGATTTTACTATGCCATTTTGCGAACATCACTTTCACTCTTGACTTTTATCATAATGGGTTAATTCTGCCTACTTGTTAATTTTATGTAAGTAAAATCATATAATGTGTAACACTATTTAGCAACTCATTATTTCAACATTATGTTTAGAGGGTTAATTCATGTTTTTATATTACTATTAGTTTGCGTTTTTGTTGGTGTTTAGTATTCCATGGTATAAACTGAAATGTATTTATTTTACTATAGACGGAAATTTGAATTGTTTCTAATTATGATTGTGCTTTTGTGAATATATTTGTGTGTGGCCTTTGTTGTACTCATTTACATATTTCTGTTATGTGGGAAGAAATACTCGGTAATAGGGTTTGTTTGTACCCTGGTGTAGTAGCTACTGCCACACAATTTTCCAAAATGGTTGAATCAACTTAAAATCCCATCAGAAATGTAGGATAGTTCTAGTTATTACACATCCTAAATCAATACTTACTATTACTGCTCCCAAACTAAAAAAAAAGAGAGAGATTTTCATATCTTCTTTTCAATGCTTAATAGGAGTGATAATATTGGGCCTCTCTGTGTTTTTCTTGATTACAGAGGTAAAACTGCCAACATCTACCTTTAGGAATGATGTTTTCCCCAAGTTTGTTATAGATAATCTTTACCAGAATAAGTCTACTATGTTTTATTAATAGATATCAATAACTTTAATTGTGGTGATTATCATTTGTATATATTTTTCTATCTGGACATAATTATTTTTAATTTCTTTTTTCAACTAATAAAATGCCTTTAATTTTAATTCTTAATCTACTCTTACACTATGATTTCCCATTGTATTTCGTCTTCTTTTACAGCAATACACATAGTGTTACATATTTTAAGGCCATGCTATGACGTACACATAAATTTGTCATAGCTATCTTCCTTGTGGCTTGACTCTTATAGCATGATATATTATTTTCATTCATGCTCTTGAGCTAAACTCCATTTGTAATCATTTTAATTTCTTGGTAATAGATTGTTACATCATGTTTATTCTGAGAGAGAATCTCACTCTGTCTCCAGGCTGGAGTGCAGTGGGGCATGATCTCGGCTCACCACAACTTCCACCTCCTGGGTTCAAAAGTGATTCTTGTGCCTCAGCCTCCCGAGCAGCTGGGATTACAGGTGTGTACCACCACACCTAGCTAATTTTTGTATTCTTAGTAGAGACGGGATTTCACCATGTTGGCGAGGATGGTGTCGATCTGCTGACCTCATGATCCACCTGCCTCGGCCTCCCAAAGTGCTGGGATTACAGGCATGAGCCACCGCACCCAGTCATCATGTTTATTCTTATACTTCCAAACTTCATGGGTTCTTACCTACTTTTCTTAGACTTAATAATTTAACTATGAGGTGCTTACATGTGGCTTTTATTACATTTATTTGACTTTTGTGTTGTAAAATATTTTGAAATTGTGTATTTATGTCTATTGTTCATTTTTAAAACTTCTCAGTCACTATATCTTTACCTAATGGTTTGGCCCTATTCTCTCCTACCTCTCTTTCAGGGATTCTAATTATATATAAGTAAATTACCTTACCATTTTCCATATGTCTCTCATGCTCTTCTCCTCCTTCCTTGTTTCCTCTTCCTCCTCTTCTTCCTTTCTTCAGTTGCTTGTACTCCAGCCAGGATAGTTTCTACTAAAGTTTCTTAATCCTTTCCTTAGTTGTTGCTCATTTGCTGTAAACCCAGATATTAAGTTATGGATTTCTGTTTTTTTTTAATTCCAAAGTTCTCTTTGATTATTTTATAGGTTATACTTTATAATTCAATTATCCTAGTTGTCATTTATTTACTTGCATATGTTAATCAAAATTATAATGGTTTTTATATGTATTGCTTTCTTATATTTTTGAACTATTGTATGTAGTCATAAGTGATATGCAATACTGCAAATATTAAAGGCATATAATTTGATTAGAGGATACAAAAATATACAATTTGACATGCACATGTATCTGTGAAAATACCCTAATTAAGAAAATCAGCATATTAATAATTCCTAAGTTTCTGAAGCCACCACTGACCTGCTTTCTGTCACTATAGATTTGTTTGCATATTCCAAAAATTTTATAAATATGGAATTGTGAATAGTGTACTGCTTTGTTATTTTTGACTAATATTTCATTGTATGAAGATATTAAAACTTGCTTATCCATTTACCATACGATGATCATTTGGGTTGTATATACATTTGTACACAAGTTTTGCTTTTGGGTTTATAAAGAGCATTTGCCTCCTTTCCTCTTGGGTAAATATCTAGGATTGAAATTGTTTAATCATATAGTAGATAATATAGTTTGGATATTTGTCCCCTCCAAATGTCATGTTGAAATATGGACCCCAATGTTAGAGGTGGGCCAGGGTCGGAGGTGTTTGGGTTATGGAGGCAGATCTCTCAACAGAACAGCTTGCTATAATCACAGGGTTGAGTGGCTTCTTCCTCTATCTGTTCACACGCAAGCTGTTTGTTTTGAACAGTGTGGCATCCTTCCCCCATCTCTCTCTCTCACCCTTCCTTCCTCTTATCATGTGATCCCTGATCCTCTTCATCTTCCACCATCAAAAGTTTTCTGAAGCTCTCACCAGAAGCAGATACTGGCACCATGCCTATTTTACCATCTATAGGATTATCAGCCAAATAAACTTCCTTTCTTGGTAAATTACCCAGTCTCATGTATTTCTTTACAGCAACAAAAATGGACTAAGATAGTAGATAAATATACAACATTTTAAGAAGTTGCTAAATTATTTTTCAAAGTAATGGTAACATTCCTAGTACATTCTCAACAGCAGTATACGAGAGCTTCGGTTGCTCCACAGTCTTGCTCAATCTTTTTAATTTTAGCCAATCTAATAGCTATTTCCTTTTAATTTGCCATTGTCTAAGTACTAATAACTTTCAGCATCTTTTCATGTGCTTGCTTATGTGCTTATTTGTCATCTATGTATCTTCTTTGGCGAAGTGACTGTTCCAATATTTTCCCCATTTTCTATTTCAAAAACTATTAGAACTAAAATGAGTTTTGAAAACGTACATAATACAAGATCAATATACAACATTCATTTTTATCTCTACATATTAGCAGTATGCAATTAAATATGAAATTTCAAAATCATCACAGATCATAAAATACTCAATACTTAATGATAAATCTGACAAAATATGTGTAAGATTTGTACACTGAATAAAAAATTATCATAAAGTTAAAAAAATAAAAAGATACACCATGCTTGTGATTTGACTCAATATTTTCAATGTATTAATTCCTTTCCAAATAGACATACAGATTAATATAATCTCAAACAAATGCAAGCAAATTTTTTTTTCAGAAATTAGCTGATTCTAAACTTCATGTAAAACTAAACAGGGCTGAGAATACCTAGAATAACTTTGAAAAAGAGCAAATTGGGAAAACTAACACTAATTGATGTCAAGACTTATAAAGATACAATAGTTAATAGCATGTGTGTTGTTGTTGTTGTTGTTGTTGTTGTTGTTTGAGACGGAGTCTCGCTCTGTCGCCCAGGCTGGAGTGCAGTGGCCGGATCTCAGCTCACTGCAAGCTCCGCCTCCTGGGTTTACGCCATTCTCCTGCCTCAGCCTCCCGAGTAGCTGGGACTACAGGCGCCCGCCACCTCGCCCGGCTAGTTTTTTGTATTTTTTAGTAGAGACGGGGGTTTCACCCGGTTAGCCAGGATGGTCTCGATCTTTTGACCTCGTGATCCGCCCGTCTCGGCCTCCCAAAGTGTTAAGATTACAGGCTTGAGCCACCGCGCCTGGCCGCATGTACTTTTTATATAAGTCAATGGAACAGAATAGAGAGCACAGAAGAGATCTCCACATGTATGAACAACTGATTTTTCTCAGCGGCACAAAGACAGTTAACGGAGAAAGTAGTTTTTTCCTCAAGTGGTGCTCAAATATATGATGAGCTTTGATTTATATCTCATATCACATACAAAAATTATGTAAAATAGATCACATCTTTAAAATTCATACCTAAAACTATATAATCTCTGAAAGTTATTATAGGAAAAAATATAATCTAGAATTAAGCAAAGATTCCTTAAATAATATACAAATAAAACCAATAAAAAATAAAATTGATACATTGAACTTCATTCTTATATTTTATTCTTTAAAAGTTACAGTTATGTGAATAAAAGATAAGCCATTGATTAGTAGAAAATGCTTCCAAATCATGTCTCTAATAAAAGACCTCTAATGTAGAATATATAAAGCCCTTATCTTACTATAATGCTACTATCTGGATCATCTGTAGGTTCCATTTCAGTGTCTATCTCTTGCTCTAAGGTCATCTGGTCTTGCCTACTGGCATATTTGGCAATTTTCATGGAATTCAATTATTGTATTTATAAACTTGCAGTAATTCTGTACTTTATTCTCTTCCTCCAGATAAAATTCACTTTTGTTTGGCAGGCAGTTACAGTACAAACAATCAACACAATGCTAATTAAGAAATGAAATTGTCTGAGGGAAGATTTAAGCATATTTTGACTGCTTTTTTAAACTTTTGATTTGTTCTCTTTCTTAGGGTGCGGACTTCATCACAGCTCGAAGTCTGGAATGTGAATCAAGTGTCCTCATTCCTAGTGAGCCCTGAACCCTAATTATTTTTTCACTCTAATGACATAATACTATAAAAAGTCTTACTTATATTTTTAGCTTTGAATTTGCCAGTTGTCTATCACCATCCGCAGGTGGTGATATCAACAAATATCTCAACAAATCAACAAATATTTCAAATGCAAAAAGTGGTAGAGGATTCTGGACTCACCTAAATATGTTACTTTACCATCTGAGATACTGGTTCTTCAAATTCTAATTTTTTTGTCTCCTCAAATGATGGTATTAAAGAGTTACTTTGTAAGATTAATTTTCTATAGCTTTTATAGTAGTTGACAACAAGGATATTGGTCTGATAGAAGCTACTCTGTCATTGATAGAAGTGGATTTATCTCACCCGGGTAATTTAATAAAATAAAGTCATTAAATATAAGACAGAAAAATGCCATATAATTTTCTCCAAGGGTTCTGAGCCATTGGTAGAGTCCATATCATCAATCTTTACCATAACCTTGTCAACACTGGTAACTCATTAACTGTCCAAAGGTCACTCAACAAACCCATGAGAGGACCAGAAATAAAAGCTGAATGCTCAGCTTAATCCCCAGAGCCACATAGACCACGGATGCCTGGTATAAAAATTAATCTTGATTTAGGAAGTACTAAGCAATTCTATCAGTGAGCTGTCATTTTCTCAGTCTCATGTCCTCTACAGAAAAAAGAAAAGGAGGAAATGAGATAATTTTGGTCTCAATCTTTCAGTAAGATTAGTGATGTGTTATTTTAAAAATATTAATTCTTATTTTTTCTGTTTATGATAGTAAAATTCAAAGGGTAAAAAATAATCTGATTTCTGATTATCCTTACCAGAAACTTGGATAAAATGACAACCTGATCCTGTGTTAAAATGAGGTAGGAACCAATACATGATTTCAACCCTCCCACAAGAAGTAATCATTCAGTTATTTATTCAATAATTATTTATTCAATATAGACCATGCAAATGACATTATTTGTGCTAGTTGCATAGCAGTATACAAAACACAGATGTCCCCAAATACATAAAACATACATTCTCATAGAGAAAAGAGATAATAAATCAACATGTAATGTACATGTCAAGAACTAATAAATATTATAAAAAAGTAGTGCCAATATAGAAAGGAACAGGAATGCTATTTTAAACAGGGTGACCAGGGAAAACCTTTCTGAAAAAGTAACTTTTGAACAGAGGCTTTCATGAAATTGGGGTTAGAAAACAACCTTGTAAATTCTGTGGAAGTACATTCCAGGCAGATGGAAGAGAAAGTGGAAGGACTGTAAAACAGAAAAGTTTTTGAATACTTGAGGAAGAACAAATAAGGCAACTATTGGAGTGCTGAGGGAAGATAAGGAGTTTGGAAATGAGATAGAATGGAGAAAACATAACAAAACCAGGTATGAACTAAGGACCTGAGTGAGAACAAAAGTAGAGGAATAAGAGAAACACGGACACTAGTTAGGAAGCAGTAATCAAGGTGAGATAGTGGTGGTGTGAACTAAGATAGGGAGAGAGGAAGAGCTGAGAAGTGGAGGGACTTTGAGTAGATTTTCTTTGTAGAATTGTCAGGATTTTCTGATGAAATAGATGTAGAAAAAAGTGAGAAGCCAAGGTTTTTGGAAATGAAAATGGTAGAGTCGTGGTACATATTATAGAGAAAAATAACACTGGAAGAAAGGCAGATCTGGGGAGAAAATCAACATCATTTTTATCCTAGATCCTTCACTGGCTTCAAAGTCATTAATAAAAAATGCGACAGCTAAAAATCCTTATCACCTATTAATTTGCTTCTCTGTCTCGTATCCTTTCATCCCTAAGAACACGGGTAATCTTCGAGACCAATTAGAGATTTAAAGGATATATTAAGTCATAAAAAAGTGGAAAAGGCAGTCCCTTGGATGAGGAAGCTAAAGATGTCTTGAACGAAAGGACAAATTTAAGTTCAATGAAAATCAAAGGTGCACTTTCCAGGTTGATGTGATGTATTGCAAGATGAACATTTCAAATCGATTGCTCAATCAGTGCTCAGTTTTTCTTCTGCAGGCTCAAGATCTGCTTTTGAATAAGTACAAATAAGGTCTTCATTCATTTTTATCCTCATATATTTTTCTTAACATCCCCACATCTCCAAAGCTTATAGGGCTAGGTACTGAGAAAAGGAAACAGGATAAATGTAAGGATACTATTTTATTTCCACCTCTTAATTCTTTTGAGACATGACACCAAATGTCAGAATGTCCCCTACGTAGATGATCATGAAAATTTTCCTACTTATGTATTTGTTATTCCCACTTACTGTATCTCCATCATCTGCCATTATCATAAGATTGGTTGGCCAGGGGCAAGCCAGAGAGGATGCCAAGTCTCTTAGGGGTTGTAATAAATCCTACAAGAGTCTATTCAATGGCAATATTATCTCATTGTCCTTCTATTTTCTTTGGCAACTCTATCAGGCAACATAACTGGAGATCTCCAAGAAAAAAATGCTATTGAAAAAGTGTCCCTGTGACCATAGTTGCCATGATGCATCTTCATAAAACACACTACTTATTCATATCTCTGGTAGTTAATTCTGACAAAGCTCTCTAAATATATTGAAGCTGGTGTGCAGCTCATAGGCTAAAATATTAAAATTTTAATAGCCTTCCATGCATTGTCAAATATGAGCATGCTATATACTTTGATTTCCTTTGTAAGAGTTGCAATCTCTGAGCAATCATCTGCCATCTAATTTACATTGTTATAATGTGTCACAGATAAGAAAATATTCTCCCTCAAGTCTATGTATCTTTCTCTTCTGAATTGTTTTTTGTACTGTGTAAGGAGCTATAGATTTTATAAAATAATTGGGGCCAAAGAGAAGAACCTATACTATTTCTACAAAACACCTAATTTTGCCACTAAAGAATTATGAGGCATACTGCCATGACAGAATTCCCTATATTGGGTCAGAAATATTCCTGAACTTTGCTCATTTATTCTACTAACCTGATTAATATGGAAGCCTTTTTAAATGTATAAATTTACATTGGCCACATTTTTCATTTATGCACTGTTCTTTTGAAAGTACTAAATATACCATCATAATATCTCTTCAAATGAAACCACCAATCTCCATTTGCCCTTAAAAATTGATAGGCTTTTCCACTTCCCATTTTCACTAAACACTTGTAATACCTTTGAATAGTGCATCTGGAATATAAACTACATCTCAAAACTGTACTATAGTTTAAATGTAAAAGTAAGGTGAAGTTGAAGTGATAATTACAGTTAATATATAGATGTTTGAAGAAGAGTTAAATAGTTGTAGAAAACAACGTGGTCATTAACAGAGTGATGAGAGATAAATCTCAAAACATAGAATAAGGCTAAGATTTAAGGTCCTAATCAATGTTGATGAAACTGTCAGGTTACTTTACAAAGCACAAAGCCAGAAAGTCAGAAGAGATTAAGCTAATACAACATGTATTTCCTGGGGACAACAGGGGACTTCCGCCTCAGCAGGCCAGGTTTTGATCATTTTTACCTGGTTGGTGATTTATCCTTTCTCTGTAAATAAATATCTGTAAGAGTCAATAGGAAAGTGTGGTACAGCAAAAAGAGAGAAATTATGATATGTTCAATATATTACATATATATTTAATTTGGGGAAGGTTATGAAGAAATATTCATGCTATGTTGTAATAGTTCTGTTAGAGAATTATGAGTGCCCTAAGTAAAAAATAAAAAGTTACATCATCTTGTTCCTTGAAAGCCTATGTTGTATACAGTCATTCACTTAGACCTGGTGATAAACCACTTACTTTCTCTGCTCCTAAGAAACAGGTAACTGCTAAGTCTGCTCAGACATTTGAAACATTTAAAAAAGGGACTTTCCTAAGAGCAGTATTAAGTGTAGACAGTATCTAATTACAATTTAATGAACAGGAAATCAAGAGATATGTTTGAAATCCTCTTCCAACTGATATCAACTTAGCATTTTTTCATCTTTCATTTATTGCTTTGTATTAATAGAATGTAATAATCAATGTAATGCCCCTGAAGCTAAAGGGAGTCTCTCCTGATTATTGACTAAAAATTTTTCTAAAGGTCATGTGTCACTGCCTTTGTGATGTTTTGTTTTGTTTTGCTATTACAAACAATCTTATTATTAGCCCACCTGAGAAAGACATCAGGATAGTATAAGAGCCAGAGCTATGAATTTACACACATAGATAAATTAAGAAGTATAAATTCAAATTTGGAGGCTATGCTAGAAACTTTACCCCCTGGGATTTTCTATCAAATATTTCAGCTCTAGCAGAAATACATACCATTTTAAAACTCATTACGGCAGTAGTATGGAGAATACAGCTGCCAGTTCACCATAGGTTGGTCATGTTCATTTTCTTTTATTTTCTAGAATCTAGTGATTGACAAGTTAGGTCTGATAGTATAATTATATGTAGACATATTTTTATTACAAAATTCTCAGTGCTATGATCTGGTCACTGGTAAAATTTAGGTATTCTTAGTGTAGTCAATAACTTGTTAATTGTATTGAAATAGATAAAATATAATAACAACCAGCACAGCCGGGCGCGGTGGCTCAAGCCTGTAATCCCAGCACTTTGGGAGGCCGAGACGGGCGGATCATGAGGTCAGGAGATCAAGACCATCCCGGCTGACGCGGTGAAACCCTGTCTCTACTAAAAATACAAAAAACTAGCCAGGCGAGGTGGCTGGCGCCTGTAGTTCCAGCTACTCAGGAGGCTGAGGCAGGAGAATGGCGTGAACCCGGGAGGCGGAGCTTGCAGTGAGCTGAGATCCAGCCACCGCACTCCAGCCCGGGTGACACAGCAAGACTCCGCCTCAAAAAAAAAAAAAAAAAAAAACATGAACCCATAAAAGTATCACACTGACCATAAGAATATTGAGAATGAAATTACTGAATCATATTTAATGCTTTCAGGGACGCAGCTCATGTAATATCCAGATTCTTGTTGGTAGGTACACAAGAAATGAGGGACTAGCTTTGATAGAATACTCATGGTTTTGAGGCTTGACTCTTAATAAAACAAACTGCCACTTTGCAACATGTACAGAAAGTCAACTCTTCACGCCTCCCTTCCTATATCTGAAGGGAATGTGAGTGGGACTAGCCTTGTTCCCGTTTGGAATTTACCACCAAACTTTCTGCCTTCCAATGACTTCATCCCACATTAAAAGTTGCCCTGGTGATCCATTTTCATCTAAATTCAGTACCCTTAAAAATGGCCCCTCCAAGAATGTGAAGATGTGGATCCATAAGATTCAAGCACGGCTGAAGCTCTGCTCTCCGATCATTCTCACACAGGGCCTATTTGTCCTTTCATTTCTGAAATAGGAAGTAAAGATCAGAAGAAACACAAGCTTGTTCTCCCAGGAAGAGAGCTGGCACCCCCTCTCACTTCCAGTGTTTACAGGACCACTTCTCCAAACAGTGGTGATTTATTTGTCTTCTGCTGAAATAGGATGCATTTGCAGTGGCATAAATTAATCTCTTAGAGACTGAATGTTCTCTTCTCGCTTGATGGCATTGCTTCCTCTATTTGACAGTTATACTGTTCACAAACAGTTTAGGTGGTCTTCAATTTTATCAGTTTACCTTATTTTCCGTTTTCTCTCTCTACTTCAGTTACGGGAAGTCATCATTCTAGATATTTCACTATATTGTGTTTCTACTGCCACTTATAAAATCTTCTCTTTCTTTGGAAGGAGTGGAGGATGAAGGGAATTTAGGAAAGGTTTCATTTAATTATGAATTATCTATCTGTACAAACGGAAGTTTTTGTTCTTACTTTACAAAGTGTGAATATTAACCTTGCCAGAGACATTACATGGCCTTCTGAAAGAGTTATAAAAGAATGGGGAGGTGGTCGAACCACTGTTTAAAGCTGAGTTTGATTCTTAAGTCCATGGTCTATTACATTCTCTTGTGATTTTGTGTTCTCTATGGACTCTAGAATATCATCTCACTAAAGGCTGGCAATTGGGGCAGAGAACAAAAGTAACAAGTTTTATCATGTCCCAGTTCTGAACAACACTGGTTCTACACTTGACCATATCAGCCTACAAACTCTGATATGAGAGTTATCAAAGGCATCCTTGAGGTTTCTTTGTGTCTTTTCTCTCCTACACTTCTGCTTATTTAGACACAGACATATGACTCCCAACCCCTATATATGTGGTCTGTAATCCAGGCTGATAATATTCAATCTCCCTAGCCATGATGATTGGTCCCCAGTGGGCTCTTGAGTCAAGCCAAGGTAATTAGAATACTACTCCAGGATATTTTTACTGGAATGGCAGGGAAATACCTCATTTAGATCATAGAATTCCAACTGTCCACATTCCCAGTCTATGGCAAAAGTCTGTCAGCTTTGACGGCAATGTATAGCATTTTAAAAACAATAAAGGCAGCATGAAGGAGAATATACTTTCCAGTTCACCATGGGAATACAGCACAGATGAGGAAGCAGGAGAGAGGAAGCCAGGAAGAGAACAATAGAAGGATAGGGAGAAAGAGATAAAATGAGCTAACAGCTGTGATTTCCTGCATTTAGTTGTCCCTGAAACTCCCTATCTGTCCTGTTCTTGTTATGTAAGCCAAAAAAAAAACAAAAAACAAAAAACAAAAAACAAAAAAACACTTTCTTTTCCCCAAAAGTGGTTTAATTTGGTTTCTGGTATGCTATCTTTTTGCACCAAAGATTTCTAATATATATAGCACTCCAAATTACTATATGCCATCTTCACCACTATATGATTCATCCATGTAACCATAGACCACTCATACCCCTGAAACTATTTAAATTAAAAACAAAGCAAAACAGAAAAACAAACAAACAAACAAAAACATATGCCATGATGGGACTTATATTCTTATCACTAGTCACCTCTTCCGGTTAAGGGACTGGAAGCTAAGGTGAAATGTAAATATGTCCTGCATCACCTTTTAAAAGGGTCAAATATGAATGGAATGGTGGTCTTTTAGCACACTAGACAAAACACTTGTTTTAGCATATGGCACATAGGCAATGATACAAACCCTGGTGGCAATCATCTATGTTACTTTGGGCATGCAACATCTGTGCTTCAGTTTCCCCATACATAAAATGAGAATTGTCTTAAATCAACTTTAGCAACTCTTCCAACTCTAATATTCTATTATTCTAAAACATGGAAGCCTTCTCAGATAAGCTTCAGTCATTTACCCATGGTTCAGGAATGTTCTGAAACACATGGCATGAGCAATAAAAGATGGGCTACAGAGATTGGACCAAGCCTTAGGTTGGTACCAGCCCATGAACACAGAGTCCAGCTGCAGGGAGGATAGCACTGGAGACCACAGAAAGAGGGCTGAGAAGAGGAGATGGAGGAGCTCCTGGGGATGAGCTACGTGCTATGGATTCTCTGTTGTGCGATATTGTCAGTTCTCTGGGGTTGTGGAGTGGAGGGTAACTATAAGGTTTGTTTTGTTCATATGCTTTGGCTTGCTTATGTGAGGTCAATAATACATTATAATTTTCGTCGAAATTTATCTATGAAGGGAATTGGATTCCCCCAGTAACCAAAAATTGTATTTTCTCAAATACAAAAACTAATGCAGGTATAGCATAATTCTCCTTTGCATAATAAATGCATGAAAATACATTCTTGTCCTCTTGGGTTATTTGTATTTTAAGAAAATAATATACACACTTCCATGTGATATGGTTTCGACAATACAGTATAGTGTAGAACATATTTTCATTCTCACAACAGCATACTCTAAATCAGGTTGGACCATGATGACACACAGCTGAGTGGAGGGTTTTCGGTGAAGTGAAAGACAATGTTATTGACCTTTGGAGTCAGATAAATTTGATTCCCAGCTCTACCACCTATTATCTTATAAACTCAGGCCTACTGTCTTATAAACTAAGGTCTTAGTAGCTCTACATCTATTTTCTCATATGTAGTATGTGGATTATAACTCCTACCATATGGGGTGCTTTGAGAATGAGCTCAGATGACTTATGTAAAGCACCTGGCACACAATAGGTGCTTATGTATGTTAATTTTCTTCCAAATAGTCAAACCTGCCTTACTGCATAAGGCATGTTATGGGGTTATTTTTCTTGTTTTTATGAAGATGATTCCGTTTTTTAAACGTTTCCTTAATTCAGCTTAGAAAGATCTTGATCAAGTCATTTCTGTCTTCACTTAATTAGGTCAATCATTAAGCTGTTCTCTAGATTTTAGGAATAGTGTTAACAGCCAAGCATATGCAAGCTCCCAAATCAGACATTTAGATGGGTTTCTTTTGATTTACTTTTAACTGAAATACTCCCTAGTCTTCTAGGAAACTCAGAGATAAAAAGGTTCAGGATGATTCTGCTTTTCTCTATATTGCTCAGATTCTAACCATTAGGATGCACTGAGATTGGATCTTGGCTCTTTAGGAAGGAAACAGATAATCACACCATGAAAGCATTACCTTGATGTAATAGGATGGAAAACGGGTGGAAGTTTAAAAAAGTTGGACTGATTATTCTTTAAAAGAGATAATTAGTGTACTTCCAAAACAATCTTTGAAGGACGTAGTAGTGTAATTTAACTTTACCTATAATCAGTTATTTTTCCCTTTTTAACAAAGCACAGAGACAGGGAGCAACTGTCATTATATGAAAGAAAATTTGAAGCTTGATAATTACAAATACTTATGATATCAAGGTCAATTAGTTCTGAATGAAATAATCACAGCAATCATAGAACTTCATATTTTAGCAGTGACATTACAAAATATTATATTTGTGTTTCTGTTTTCAGAACACTTTCATATTAATCCTTATATAATTATAATAACAAACCTTTAAAAGGGGTATTATTTTCCCCATCATAAATGGTAGAAACCAAGGCTTGACAGAGATTTGAATTCAGATTAGAATTCTGGATACAAATCTGTTAGGAATTTGGGAGACTTTGGAAGAATGGCCATCTGAACATACTTTAGCTGCTCTTTGTTTCAATTCGAACCCATCTGAGCTAACCAGTTATTTAGCACCTGGGGCTTGCAGAATGGATGCCCTGGTCACTTGCTTCATAGCAAGTAGGTCAGCTGCAAAGTCTTGACACAGCAGCTTGTGACAAATGCAGAATCCCAATGCAATCTATGAATCGTAACTTGCATTATAGCAAGATCCTTCACTAGACTTGCTTGCAAATTAATGTTTTAGAAGCTTGCCTTAGAAAGTAAAACTGAGGACATAAGTATTGGAGAACCTGAGGACAGTATCAGAATGTCCCAGGATGAGGAATAGAAACTTGCTTATTTTAAAAAGTGCTTGACCTTGGAGATTCTTAAGATCTGTGGGAGCTAATCTCCCAGGGCGCTGAGGAGAAACTGAAAAAGCTAAATTCCTCTCTACCTCGAGTTTTAAGAGCTTGAAATAACATGAATGCAGAAGATGAACTCCTGGTATTTTTGAGAGGGTATTCACATCCTGGCTGCTGCTATTCTGCTATCTCACAGAGGAAGAAAGCATGGTCCCTTCCACCATTTGTGGAACTGCCTCCGCTTGCAATACTGAAATAGCTGGACATGAGTCCCTGTGTGCAGCCAAAGAAAATGGTATCCCTAGGACACTTTCTGGCCCTCCACTTAAGGGAACCCTGTAGCCAGATACACTTAAAACAAGCCTCCAATGAAATAGCGTGGTGTCCAGAAAGCACACCAGGTGTATTAGGAAAAAAATGGCATGATGCATAGAAAATATGAAAATAACCTATTAGTGCTTTAAAAAACACATCAGCATTATGTCATACCTAAATGCAAAATACACGTATGTTTATTGCGGCACTATTCACAATAGCAAAGACTTGGAATCAACCCAAATGTCCATCTGTGACAGACTGGATTAAGAAAATGTGGCACATATACACCATGGAATACTATGCAGCCATAAAAAAGGATGAGTTTGCATCCTTTGTAGGGACATGGATGCAGCTGGAAATCATCATTCTTAGCAAACTATCACAAGAACAGAAAACCAAACACCGCATGTTCTCACTCATAGGTGGGAACTGAACAATGAGATCACTTGGACTCTGGAAGTGGAACATCACACACCGGGGCCTATCATGGGGAGGGGGGAGGGGGGAGGGATTGCACTGGGGAGTTATACCTGATATAAATGATGAATTGATGGGTGCTGACGAGTTGATGGGTGCAGCACACCAACATGGCACAAGTATACATATGTAACAAACCTGCACGTTATGCACATGTACCCTAGAACTTAAAGTATAAAAAAAAAAAAAAAGCAAAATGTAAACATTTTGAACATATAGTATTAATAACCCATGAATGGAATTTTACAGAACCTGGTGGTAAGAGCCAAAAATCTGACACCTCCTTCACTGTAAATTGATAAGCTCCTTTTACTACTTTGTCTCATGTCCTAGTGATTTGATGGCAAAGTTATCACTTTCAGTAATGTCATTACTTTTGTAAATGAATCTCCGAATATTCCTATTGTAGAATTTGCCATTTGTTTCCTATACAATTACTCCAACTCCAAATTTGTGTTGCTATCTAATGATGTTATTCTGCTTTGACATATGTCAATTGGATTAAGGACATGATTCCACATCATGTGACATTTTCTTTAATTCTCTTATTCTTCCTTGTATCTGTTATTGTCTGGGTCTCCTTTCCTTCCAGTCTCCAAAGTTTGCCTACAAAATGCACTTGATTTAGCTCTATTTGATCTCTGCTAAAGATAAAAACTGTTCCTCATCGTATTTGAAACAAATCAATGAACAATCCTGACCTAATGTGTTCTCCTTTCCTTGAAACACACGCATTTCAACAGATTTTAGTGATTTAACCTAAATCCATTCTTGAGAATTCAACACCGTTTCGGATTAGTCTAAGGAATCTTCAGGATCATTGGATTTTGTATCTCTCCTCCCATTATCCCATTGTATGTGTGGGTGATTTCCCTTTGCATGTACGGCCAACTCTGACAATTCAAGCTCCCTTATTTTTTTTATTTTTTTTATTTTTTTGAGACAGGGTCTCACTCTGTTGCCAAAGCTAGAGTGTACTGGCATAAAACAAGGTTTACTGCAGTCTCAAACTTCTGGGCTCAAGCGATCCTTTCACCTCAGCCTCTTGGTAGCTGAGATCACACACATGTGCCACCACACCTGGCTAATTTGTAAAGTTTTTTTTGTAGAGACAAGGCCTTAACATATTGCCCAAACTGGTCTTAAGCAATCCTTCCATCTTGGCCTTCCAAAGTGCTGGGATTACAGGCATGATGCACAACACCTAAACAGTGCAAGCTCTTTTGACTTGCTATTTTATGTATAACTTAGATCCAACTAAGTGACTTTGTCTTTAATACCTGTTACTTTATTTTCTGTTTTTGAGTCCGCATCATGTTCACATTGTATTAACTGGGCAAAATACAAAAACGAGAGACTTTATTATATTTATGTTGTTTTATAATGTTTTATAAAGTTTTGTGATTTCAGCTAACAATGTGTTAATTTTAGAGAAAATCAGAGTTAAGTATACTTTCTGGAATTATATGGTTTAATCCAATATTTTTTAAAAATGGACAAAGAATGCATCAATATTTTTATAAAAGAGATAATCTCATGTTATAATCATTGTATCATTAACCTCATGTTATAATTTAACATTCTAAAGTTTGTATGAATATGCAAATCTCTCTCTCTATGTTGTTATTTTGGATAAAAACATCAAAATAATTTTTAATTTATGCTTTTTGTCGTATCACTTTACTTCAATGGCTTCTAAAGCATGAGTTGCTGTCTATAACCGCAAGGTTATTGGTATTAACTCTTTGGCCTTTAAAACCATGGAAAATCATAGAATTGAATCCATTTTCAATGCAATCTATCTTCCTAAACATTTTTCTCTATGATATCCACAATATTCCATCTTCCCATATTACGCAGAAAGGGAGGAACTTTAGGAACTGTGAATGATGTCTCCTGAATGCCAGTCACTTGGAGATAGAATTTTATCTCTGCAGATACCACTAGTCCAGTAAAGTAAGGAAAGAGGCTCAATGCCTAATCATGCTCTGACTCAATTCCTACAACCTTTTTATGGAAGTAGAAAGAACAGTGAGAGAGCATAAAACCACAAAAAGGTCAAAGTGCAAAAGTAGAACTCAAATAAATTATACTGGGAAGTTTTATTCTGGGTATTATATGAATACTGGAATCCTTTTTCATGTAAAGAATATTTGGACTGCGAGAGAAATAAGAGTAAAAACTCTCTACCAGAAAAAGAGTTAGAATAAGTGCATTATTTTATCTTACACTTTTTACTCTGCTTTATATATATGCAAACTTCCTTCTCTCTGGGAGGTAACTTTTAGAAAGATTCTTACAGGATTGTCAGGAATTCATGCAAAAAACAGTAATTTAAGTATTCAAATCGGTTGAACGCCTGTAATTTCTGTAGTTGACAGTATTTATGAAAGGATAAGAAGATCGCTAAATCTGTAGTTGTTTTAAAATTATTAGTATGGTTTTAATATAAACTTATACTTCTTTATTTACCCCTCTCAACCCTGGGTCCTTGAGAAGAAGCAAGCCAAATGAGAATAAAAATGCAGTATGAATTTGTTACTGTGAAGCTGGGTTAGAGAAGGCGTTAGAGGCTTATACATTTCTCCCTGATCCTGAACCTCCAAATCCATTCTTCATGCATGTCCTGTATTTAACCCTCCAGATGCAGGACTGGAAGTGAGAGGATGCTGAGCTGCTGTAGACAACCCTATAGTAGTATGTCTGCTGTCTGGATGAAGAGGGGGCTGTGTGCCCTGGCACACCTGGGTACACACAGATTCAGGGATTACAACACTAGGGAAAAAAAGTCTGTAAGAGGCACCAGAAAATATGCACTCAATTTTCTAAGTATAATTATTTCAGCTGAAGGAAAGCCAAAGCCAGGATGCCCAGTTGCTGTAAATTGGCATTTATCCAAACTTGATCAAGGATCAAAAATTACATGGAGGCATAGCTAAAGTACAGCTTACAGTCCTCTCCCTATACATTTTGCCTCAGTAGATTTGGGTTGAGAGTTGGGAATTTTAAAATTTACACTTTTTCCCTAATGTTCCAGCTACTTCTTATGACCAGGTGAGTGTCTGAGTCATTGCCACACTGATAAGAGGGAAAGCCTTACCCGTGGCAATAGATTAGGACATCTATTAGTTTCACTTTGTGCAAGATTGGCCAAGGGTCTTTATTTTATTAAATTATTATCTTCGTTTTGCAGATGAGGAGACTGAGGCACAGAGAAATTAAATTCACCCAAGGTGTCATAACAAGGAATTTGCATAATCAAAACTAAAATTCACTCTTGCCCACTTTATTCTGTCTCCTAGATGTGCTTTTGATTGTGCCATCAATGCTTGCATTTATGAAATTGGAAAATATGGATACTGTTTGAACTAAATAATATTCTTTTTAGTTTGGCAATCTTTAATGTTTTTGCTTCATAAACACATCTATATTCTAAAATCGAAAGCTCCTGTAGTTTTAGAGTGAAACTCAGTAATTCTGAGTCTAAGAGGAAAGGTCTCATCATTGTGTATATTGAAAATCCTATCATCTGTTTCCATGCTGAGCTGAAACAGAGTGATTTTCTGGCTGGCAGGCCATTTATCACTTCCCACCGGCCATCAATAATTGATTAGGGAGATTGGACTCTGCACAATGCAAATCAGCTCATTTTTTCAACACGGAATACAGTTTGTGTCAAAATGTGGTAACCCTTGAATCTCTGCTTACTCATCTTTGATAGAATGCTGGAGTTTTCACTTACTCTTTTTTATCAGAAGATAAAAGAAGAATTGGGCAGGAAGGAAAATAACCATCTGGTTCTGTTTATGCTGATGCCTCTAAATGATGTGCACCTCACAATCTGTGTTTCACCTTCTTACCTAAAAACAAAGAGCAAAAGGATGCTTTAGGTCAAGCAGCCAACCCCAGGATCTTTTTAAGGCAAAGCCTCCAGGCCATCTCTTAGGTTCTCAGGAATGGAGTGAAGATTTGCAGACTGGTAACTTTTCCCTTAAGGAATTACCACTATCATTTCTATCCCCTAACTTTCTATTTCCACAAAACGGTGGTTGGTTGCAGAGTAGTACACAGTCTCTCCAGCCTCTGTACTAAAGCTAAGTACACAGGTCATTTGGTTTATAGGTCCACTGATCATCATGGCAGAGAAATAGGAAATAAAAGTAATAAACATGAGCAAGCTACAATGATTATGGACTCTTAACAACTTCATTTTGTGATGCTTCAGGGCTTTTTGGTCCCGATTATTCTTTTAAAATAAAGGCAGGGAAGTGTTGTCTGCTGCTTTTTAGTTCTGCAGGCAGGGGTTAGCGAAGTTATCTCCTTTTCTGGATCTGCATTGAGAGAAAGTCTTTCCCCTTTTTATGGTGCCTCTGGACCAAATGCGTGAAGATTCAATTAACACAGGACAATAGGGACCTCCCTTTAGTCTCAAAGCTGTCAGTTTGCTAATCTGAGGTATCCCCATCAGAAGGACAAGCTGGAGAAGGAATGAGAACAGCTGGCACTAAGAGTCTGAGATGTGCCTGACTAGTCCAAGTGTTTTAAATGTAATAACTGATTAATTCCTTATAGCTGCTCTAGGAGGCAGGTATCTTCTCCAAGTTAGAGATGATGCAAATGAAGTAAGAGAAGTTTTATACCTCAGTCATATCCAGTGTGTGAACAAGGCTGGTGTGCTCTCTCCTGGAGCCTGCACTCTCCTACCACTGGACGTATCTCTATTGCTTCACTGACCACAAACTTCACTCACTCTAGTGGTCCTGTTCTAAATATTGGGAGATCATCTTTTGACATTTTTTTCTCACTTGGGCAATTTTCCTATGATTTTATTGAGAGAAGTCCTCAACATTTATCATGAATTAATATATTTTCTATTTCCCCCAAAGATTTAAGTTCCTCCAATATGTTTGTGTATGTGATGCTGAGAATTAGTTGGTATGGGGCTGGGGTTGATGGCTTCTGAAAAACAAGATTTACAGGGATTTTTTTTTTTCTGTCCTCCTCCCTTATCCCTCCCTCTAGCATTTTCTCTTTCTATGACAAGAGTGCCTGGAAGGAGTTAATGCAATCACTACCAGCACCAACATCAGCCAGGTCAGAGCAAGACCAGCTGCAGTCTTTAGCAATATCATTTTCTTACAATCTCAGCAAAAAATGATCTCTGTGTATAAATAATACAAAAAGAGAGACTTAGCTTCTTTTGGAAAATGCACCTTTAGAGAAATGAAAAAAAACTCTTGAGCTGAAAGATTGCCTGAGGCTTTTAAAATAATTTCTTTCACTCACGTAGGAAGAAAAGAGACATTATATTATTACTTCCCTTTTTGTTCAGTTTTGATTTTACAATATGACCAAGGGCCTATCTTCCTCCTTGATGCCCTCCTGTAACTGCCAATAATGTTAAAAGGACACATAAGTACTTTTCAAAGAGGTAAGAATGCTGCCCACCCCTGAACAATTGTGCAGGTGTACATCCTCCTGACCTTCCTAACTTCCAGCTCCTTTTTGTGTGAGTGTGTGTGTGTGTGTGTGTGAATTTATACACACACACATTCACACATAACAAAGCTAATGACTGACACTGCACTTTGATGGAGTCAGACCTGTCTCCTGACCTTTCTCTAGCAGAAACCTCAAGAAATGTCTCTTTCCTGTACTTTTAAGAAGAATGGAAAACATTCAGTGTCACAAAAAACAACTTGGGCGTCTGAAAATGTAAACAGCCAAAGAGAAATTAACTATGGTTGTGGTTTTTTTTATTTATACAGTTGAGAATTTTACAGACACTCATATAAAATATAGAGTGAGATGAGTCAGAATTGACAACAGTTATGGGTTAACTTATGAGCAACATATAAATATCAAATACATTATACCTATAACAAACACAATGATATCAGAAAAATTAAATTGGAATGTAGAGGAAGCTTAGGTATAGTATAATGGAAAAAATATGATTGAACACTCAGTTAATGAATTTCCATTATCTACTGAAGCCAGTACTAAAAACTGAGGTAACAGAAATGAAAGATACAACACTTGCCCTGAAAGTGTTCAAAACTTGTCAGAGAGGAAGACAAGAATATTAAAAATTGTAACGGCACGTGATGAATGAGATAAACATACATGTAACAGTCTCTAATTTAGACCAAGAAGAAGAGGGAAAGATTTTTAAGAGAAGGAGACACTTCAGAAGATGTCTGCAAGAAAGAAGTGGACAAATACAAAGGAAAGAGGGTGGAGCATTCCAGGCAAAAGAAAAGCACTTGCGTAAGTCCAGAGGCATTTCAGAGTAAAGTGCATTTGAAGAAAGCTTAAAATGACTGCCTGTAGTGAAACATAGGCTTATTGTACGATTCAATTACACTCTTAGCTATTTATCAAACTGAGCTGAAAACACGCACACAGACACTTATAACAGCTTTAGTCATAATTACCAAAAACTAGAACTAACGAGATATTTTCTAATATATCAATTGGTGAGTAGACTGTGGTCTATCCATACAGTGCGATTTCTATTCAGTGATAAAAAGAAACAAACTATTTATTAATTCATACAAAAATAGGGATGAATGAAAGAAGACAGACCCAAAAGACCACATATTATATGATTCAACTCATATAACATTCTGTAAAAGGCAAGGTTACCAAGATAGAAACATATCAGTGGTTGGTAAGGTTTGGGAAGGAGATCGCATTCAACTAGAGAAGGATAGAGGATTTTTAAGGTGATGAAAAAATGTACAGTGATGAGACAATATGCATTTTTCAAAACCAATAGGACTTTATGGCATAAAGAATGAAACCTTAGTATATGCAACAACAAAAAATCAGCCAAGAGTTAAGGAATCCCAGGATGAAATGCACTATAACAAAAATGGTAAAAACCCAAATTTAACTTCACTAAAGAAGTTTCCAACAAAAGTAACTTTGGAGAACAGTTCTTTGACTGGAAACGGAAAGCTAAAAAGACAATGATGGATGTGCACATAAACTCTATACTCTAGTAGATAAAGTTATGTCTCTCAGGTGTATGAGTTAAGAATGCTGAAATTGCTTTACAAATATGCTGGGGTTGAACAAATAAGTAAATGAATGGTTGATAGTGGGAGTGGTATTTCTCTCTGCTGGAGATGGAAGTTATAGATAAGCAAGGGAAAAATGGCTAGGAATCATCAGGTATAGGATTAGACTCTGTGACATAGTATGGACTCATGCTTAGATATTTAATATAGATATAAAAGGATATGAAAATAATGATATATATATGTGTGTGTGTGTGTACATGCAGATTAGTATACGTACATATATTTCATAGCTGTCCACTGAGAGAGTTTAGAAGCAATGGAAGGTAGTAAGAGCATATACATGGCCAGATCTGGATTTCTGATGCCATTCTTTAATTTAAAAAAAAAAAAACAAAACAGAGTTCCTTGGGTTCTAGGGAAGAGATGAGAATATACAAGAACCTCATGGAGCAACTTGTAGTGCCAGAAAGTTAAAGAAGTGTTCAGAAATAAAGGGTCAAAGAGACTAACCTGTAAGAGTTCCCAGTGGCCAAAGCTGACACAATTTGAGAATCAAAATAAGGTAACACTGGGTTATAACCCAATGCATTAAATTAGTGTCTATTAATGATTATATAAATTATTGGATGAATGAAATAAATGAATGGAGGTAGAAGACATAACACACAAACAGAAGATTCCAAATAATTTTTGTAGATTCTCTCTCTCCAAGATGTGGAGCTTAACATTCTCTTTCCCACCCTCATTGAGTGTGGGCTGCTCTTTCAGAAAATAGTGTTTAGAAAGGTAGGCAGGTGGGGTTACTTTGTAGTGAAGAGAACTGGAAACACTGTTTCAGCCAGACTATTCAGTTTTACATCACTTTAAGCCGCATTGATAGTGTGTGCCCTTGATATGATGCAATGAGAATGACATTTGACCTCTATGGTCTTCCTCCCCCAAATCCACAACCTAAGTCTACCCATGTGGAGGGTTATTCTGGAAAATAAGCACTACTCAAAACTGTCAAGGTCATTAAAAACAAGAAACACCTGAGAAACTACCACTGTCCAAAGGAGGCCAAGGAGACATGACAACTGAATGTAATATGGTGTTCTAGATGGGATCCTGGAACAGGATCAAAGGACATTAGGTAAAAACTAGCAATTTCCAAATAAATTTGGACTTAACTTAGTTAATAGAAATATAACTGGAATGTAATAGTCTTGTTTCCTTAGTTGTGATAATTGTTCTGTAATAATGTAAGATGTTAAAAATAGGGACAACTAGGTAAGGAGTATGCAAAAACTGTACAATTTTTGCGACATTCTGGAAGTCTAAAGTTATTCTAAAATTAAAAATTAAAGAAATATTACTCATGGTAACATAAAAGTTACCCACACTTTTATGAAATAATGTGAAGAATGAGAACATGGAGAAGGCAGTAGGCAGAGGTCTCTGTAGGGTCATGAATGCCACCTGAGTGTGGAATTTATTATGGCTTTGTAAAAGATTGCTGTGAGAGGGCAGATGCTTGTAGGGACCTGTCACTTATGTAGTCATCCAAATGAGAATTCCTTATCCAAATCCACATTTGTAGAGTGAGATGAACAGAAGAGACAACCTGGTGACCAACTGATTAAAGCAGAGAAGGGAAAGGAAACTTCTCAGAAGGATCCAAGATTTCTCTTTGAGTGATTGAGCAGAAAGTGGTGTTCTTCCTGAGCCAGAGGCCACAGGGGAGCCAATATAAAAATTCAGTGTCAAAATACCTCATTAGAAATGGGGATGAGAAAGCTAAGAAGACATTTTCAGTTCTCAGAAGGCAACCAGATGTAAAAACGCGCTGTCTTTCATGCTTCTTGCCTATACGCCTCCATTGCGTTCATGCACCCACAGTCCATGTCTACCCAGTCTCTATCTCCTCTCTTTTGAAGTGTGCCCTCAGCTATATATTAAGTTTGAAAATCTTGAAAACTTATTTCATGTTAAGGGAGGAAATGGTGCAATGTGTTAATAGTATTGTTTGAAGCATATTTAACTTTAAACAAAATAGCCAGATAGGAATAAGGAAGAAGCTGGGACTGGATGGGGGTGAAACCCCTAGGTTGGTGCTGATTAGCAGGAGAGCTGTGTACTTCTTGCCTGAGGCTGTGATGAAGAGGTCCCCCCTTGGGGCAGAAATTTCACCATCAAAGTAGCAGTCTAAATGGGAAAGGATCCAACTGCTGCTCAGAAACAGGAAAATCAGTCAGCCCGAGTAGTAGAATGAGCAAAAGAAAAAGGCCTTAAATAGGTCTGATGAAAGTCCCATTGGGAAAAAAAAAAAAAAAAGAAAAGCTAAATGTAATTAGATTAAATATATATTTTGCATGCATTCATCTCACAGATATTTGTTGTGCACGCTGTACGTATGTCATGCTCCATTTTAGGGTGTTTGGTAGGACAGTGAGTTGAACAGACACAGTTCCTTCTGTGATAGAGCTTAAATTCCAGTGGCATGACAGAGATAATATACAAGTAAATAAAAACAATAAGTTCTGGTTTTGAAAGTGCTTTGAAGAAATTATCAGGGTGATTATCTGGGCTGAAACCCCATAGATAAGAACAAAGCTGTTCTTCAAACAAAAGGGGCAAAAAGCATACAGTCTTTTCATTCAATACTTCAGCCAGAGACAGAATGACCTTATTTAGGCCTCATAACTTACATTATTGCATGAAATGAATCCAAAAGGTAAATGTTGTGGCTACCTCCATTTTATGCTTTTGAAAATGGGAATTAAACATTAAGTAATTTGCACACTACTTGCTCTGGGCTGAAGTCCTAACCCCAGTGCCTCAGAATGTGACTGCATTTGGAGACGGGATCTTTAAGAAGGTGATTAAGTTAAAATGAGTTCATTAAGATGGGCCCGAATCTAATCTGACCGGTCTCCTGGTAAGAAGAGGGAATTTGAAATACAGAGTCTAACCACAAAGAAGCATGAGGGCTATGCACGCATGGAGAGAAGACCAAGTGGGGACACAGTGAAAAAGTAGTCATCTGCAAGCCAAGAAGAGAGGCCTCAGGAGAAACTCATCCTGCCTAATCCTTGCTCTTGGATTTCCAGCCTCTATACTTGTGAGAAGATACATTTCAGTTGTTTAAGCGACCCAGTTTGTGGTGTATTGTTATATGGCAGTCCTAGTAAACTGATCTACTACTTAATATGGTGACATATGAACTAAAATCAGGCATGTTTACTATGATTAGAATTACTATCACTTATAGTACCTCCAAAAGAGTCTTTTTTCTTTTTTGACACGGAGTTTCGCTCTTGTTTCTCAGGCTGGAGGGCAATGGCACAGTCTCAGCTCACTGCAACCTCTACCTCCCGGGTTCAAGCAATTCTTCTGCCTCAGTGTACCAAGTAGCTCGGATTACAGGCACGTGCCACCACGCCTGGTCAATTTTTGTATTTTTAGTAGATATGGGGTTTCACCATGTTGGCCAGACTGGTCTCAAACTCCTTATCTCAAGTGACCTGCCCGCTTCAGCCTCCCAATGTGGGGAATTACAGGTGTGAGCCATCGCACCTGGCCACAGGAGCCATTTTTAACTTTTTTTTTTTTTTTTTTTTAAGAAATCCCAAGGGGAATGCATGTTCTCACAGGATCATTCCAAATACAACATACAGCAGACATAGGGGAAGACATATTCAGGAAGTAAGGCCATAATGGTGGAACGTCAGACACATCTGTATGAGCCCGTCTCTATAACAGGTCTGGCAGTAGTGGTGGGAGACTCGGTGTGAGTCAGGAACAAGTACATTAGTTGGGGTGGGTTGGGGGTGAGCTCTGGAGTCGGATTTCTTGGAGTCAAATCCAGTTTCTCCTACTTACTAGCTGTATTATCACAGGGAATTTGTTTCTAAATTTCCTTAATTTCTCATCTGCAAACCAGCTCACAGGGTGGGCATGACATTTATGAACAGGTGTAAAACACAATCACAATATCTGATTAACTGTAAACACTCAATACATGTTATGTGATGGCATTTATGAAGCAACTACCTGTACCTATTCCTGGAGACCAGGGATGGGGATGGGGGTTGTTGTGTTTTGTTCACTTCTGTATCTTCAGGACCTAGTAGGTCATGAAGAAATAATTGTTGAATTATTCCTATATAAACTCCATTGAGAGACCACTCAGAAAATATATTTTTAAAAATAGGGCCTAAAAATTAGGAGGGTCTGGGAAAGATGACAGGTGGTGGTTCAGTGGTCCCCAACCTCTTGTTACTATGGTATCTCTTTTGCCTTGATCTAAAATCCCACCTGGAGCCACTCATTGTGGGGCTCTGACTGTGGTTGCTGGTGGTGGCCTGGCTAAATAGAGAAGGCTATGTAGAGAGTGATCTGACCATGTGTCATCAACATGTGTCCCAGGCAACAGACTTTTCTCCTGTGATCTGTCTTTCTTGGGAAATGAGAAAGAAAGAAAGCAGTGAAGACCGTCAGGCCATAAAGAGGCTATCAACTTTTCTATATTATCCATTCAGGCAGAGAACACTATTCTTTCCAGCAAAGACAGTTTCTGCAGTTTCACAAAGCTTTACGACCACAGACTGAGAGTCCTTTGAGGGTAGATATAACACTATCTCTTAGACCATGGAGCCATCTGCAGAGACAAAAAAAAAAAAAATCTTCAGACCAAAGGCACATGCTAGCTAATTGCTGAAAGCCTGGGAGAGCTGGCGAGCGGATTCACTGTTTTAGTTCTGACAAGTGTTTCATAAGAGTTGGTGCTGTGGGTAAAGAAATCGTGATCACCTTGAGAAAGTGCTGCTGCCAAAGATGTTCTGGTTCTCTGATGATTAACAGGGTTATTATGTATCCCTTTTGTGATTACCCTTGAATATATGACAAGGATCCTTTGTCATCAATAGAAACATTGTTTTTACATTCCAGTGAGAACAGAAGAAAGGTTTAATTACCATCCATGGCATCTGCTTATTTGAGTCATCTTATGAGTAATCACATAGACTAGCATATCCAGATGGCCAGGCTATCTTCCTTTCTCTGCCTTTCTCTTCCTTTCTCACCACGAAAGGCATTTTGTTTTATATCCAGAAAAGTCACTTACTGAAAGACGATTGGGATGTGACCCCAAATGCCTGGTATAATATGGAAAAATAAATCCCAGTAACAGGAGAACATGCAATACTCATGCAGATCAATTGGTGGACATTTGCCTTATGAATAATTAAGCATTTTTTTGACTTGGGGCAAAATCATCCCTCTTCCACAAAGTAAATACTTGGTTTACCCATGTGCACATCAGAGGTAGGAGGGGGTCTGATTTAGTTATTGGAAAATTACATCTGACATAAAGTAATTTTGCAGATAGCTCCTCCTTTAGGACCCAAATTACCACAATAGGTACAAAAGTTTCAATAATTTATATTAATACAGAAGAACATATCTTGAGCTGTTATCTAAATAGCACACAGGTCAAAACATGTTATTTGGTGCCCTTCTCAAAAGGTGAAGGGGTTTTCCACGATTAAATATATTTAGTAAACATTACATACTATATATCTCCTACAGATTCACAATAAGACCCAGACATTTTAGAGTAATTGGTTCAAACCTTTTCAATATATGTCCACAAACTTTTTGACCTTGGAACAATTTTTATTGTTTTTATGAAAGTCCTGCAAAATGCTGGCTTTGTGGAGATCATTCAGGAAAGACTGCCTTGCTCACTTAAGCTTACTTCTATAGACCCCCAAGATGTACTTTTCTTTATCATGGCGCATTTCAAACCTAATTATTTAGAAATATACTTTCCTCCTTTCGATCAACATTCTGCATTCCAAACTAGTCACAGGGCTGAGGGCATCAATGCATCTACCCAAATGGTCTAGAGGAATTAGCCTCCCTTCTAGCCAGAGAGGTATTTTATGGCTTCCAAAGTAATAAAGTGGCCTATTCTCAATGCAGCTCCAATAACAGCAGTTGCTTCCCACATAGACTAAAGATTAACAACAGGACTTGGGTGGATTTATAGGGCAGGTTATTACACCCTGAAAATAAGAAGGTGTTACTAATTCTCTTTCCCTTGATTTAATAGACTGACAGCTCCTGGGCTCCAGGGAGCTTCATGAGACAAATAACTCTCCAAATAAACCACCTGGGAGTGGGAGAGCTCAGAGGTGACTCTGCTCTCTCTGTGACCTATGACTGCTCACTGACGCAAAAGGACAGCAGCCAAAACACCTGCTATCTCTAAATATGTGCAATAAACATCAGGCGTCAACCCCAGAGGATTTGTGGATGAACACCCAGACTGCTCACCCCTCAGGCACACCCCCACACTCATGACACTCTCCTGGGACTAATTATAGTCACTGACAATCTGTCTCCATCCCAAGACCAGTCCACAATGTCAGAAACTACTTGCACCCTTAACCTCTCCCTTCTCACCTTTAGGTGGGACCACAAGTGATGTACACGTCTCAAGACATGAGAAATGACCTGAGTTCTACAGTTTGGGGTTGAAGACCCTACTTCACCCTGTCTCTCTCTATTGTGTCAGCATTGAAACTCCAGTTTAGATTTTAGGGTTCCAATTTTCCACTCGTCCAAGAGAGGAGTTAATCATCTGAGTAGGAAACTGCCTGCATGATACATGTTGAAAAAATTCTGAAGGGGTCTCTGCTGCCCAAATAATTATGTTATGCCCCTGAGCAACCTAAAATATCTCAGTTGGATATTAATCCTAAAGACATCAGATTAAGGTGGTAACAGACTTTTCTGAAGTAACTTCTAGAAGATATTCTCATAACAGCGTAATTCTTGGGTATCTGGTGATGGTTACAATGGTTGTTATAACCTAGTATTTGATTTCCAGAGTTACAGAAGATGCAGAGCATTATATTGATCAAGTTCAAGTTTCCAAATAGACTCTTGGGGAAAACATACATTGTGCTGTTAAAACTAGCTCCTCCTTGGGCGGTAACTATTACATCCTCTTCATCCTGCCCTGGGGTCATGATCATGCAATAATGTATAAATCAGGGCATTTTATCTATCCAGATGTACTGGAGAGGCAGGAGAGTATAGTGTAGTAGTTAGAAAAAGACGACAGGGAGACTACCTGAACTTAATTCTGATTCTGACACTTTCAAAGATGAGAATCACTTAGGTGCTCAACCTTTCTACGTCTCAGTTCCCTCATCTGTTACATTTGTTAAAATTAAAAAGAAAAAATGTTAAGAACAATAATGCATCCTATTTTACGTTTTCTAATAGAATTTGATAAACTACTATAAAGTGCATGGAACAGTGTCTAGAATACACTAAACCATCAAAAAATGCCATTTTCCTGGCGTTTAGGCCTAATTTAACCATTTTTTCCTCTTCAACTTTTAAGTTCTGGGGTACACGTGTAGGATGTGCAGGTCTGGTACATAGGTAAATGTGAGCCGTGGGGGTCTGCTGCAGATATCAACCCATCACCTAGATATTAAGCCCGGCACCTATTAGCTATTCTTCCTCATGGTCTTCCTCCTGCCACCTCCCAACAGGCCCCAGCGTGTGTTGTTCCCCTAGTATGTCCATGTGTTCTCATTGTTCAGCTCCCACTTATAAGCAAGAACATGTGATGTTTGTTTTTCTGTTTCTGCATTAGGTTGCAGAGGAAAACCGCTTCCAGCTCCATCCATGTCACTGCAAAAGTCATGATCTCGTTCTTTTTATGTCTGCATAGTATTCCATGGTGTTTATGTACCACATTTACTTTATGTAGTCTATCACTGATGGGCATTTGGGCTGATTCCATGTTTTTGCTAATGCGAATAGTGCTGCAATGAACACATGCATGATTACTGGGTATATACCTTTGGGTATATACCCAGTAATGAGATTGTTGGGTCAAATGGTATTTCTGTTTCTAGATCTTTGAGGAATCACCACACTGTCTTCCACAATGGTTGAACTAATTTACCATCCCACCAACAGCCAGAATCTGTGACAGTAAGCCAAACAGAATGGTACAGGTATGATAACAGACACATAGACCGATGGAACAGATCAGGGAACTCAGAGATAAGACTGCACACCTAAAACCATCTGATCTTTGGTAAACCTGACAAAAACAAACAATTGGAAGAGGATTCCCTTCCTAATAAATGGTGCTAGAAGGACTGGCCATATGCAGAAAATTGAAACTGGACCCCTTTCTTATACCTTATACAAAAATTAACTCAAGATGGATTAAAGACTTAAATGCAAAACCTAAAACTATAAAAACTCTAGAAGAAAACCTAGGCAATACCATTCAGGAAATAGGCAAGGGCAAAGATTTCATGATGAAAACACCAAAGACAATAGGAACAAAAGCAAAAATTGACAAACAGGATCTAATTAAACTAAAGAGCTTCTGCATAGCAAATGAAACAATCATCAGAGCGAACAGATAACCTACAGAATGGGAGAAAATTTTTGTAATCTATCCATCTGACAAAGGTCTAATATCCAGAGTCTATGAGGAATGTAAACAAATTTACCAGAAAAAAAAGCAAACAACCCATTAAAGAGTAGGCAAAGGACATGAATAAACACTTCTCAAAAGAAGACATTCATGCGGCCAACGAACTTATGAAAAGAAACTACTGATCATTAGAGAAATGTAAATCAAAACTACAATGAGATGCCATCTCTTGCCAGTCGTTATGGTGATTATTAAAAGCCTAATTTAACTCTTTAAAAGTCCTATTGAAGTAGGTATCATGATGTCCAAGCTATAAAGATTTAGAAACTTAGGCACATTGTCACTGTTTCAAGGGTACACAGACAAATAGTAGAGCTAAGCTTCAAATCTCTTTCCTGTAACTCTGAAAACGCCTGCTTTTATCCACCACACTAAACTGTATCATTTCAAATCCTACTGCACTTGATGGCTGCAATACATTGTATTTCTAATTCTCCTCTAATTTTTCAACAACTTCATTAATTAATTTATGGTTACACAGATTCTATAAACCATATATACTTAGTGATACTGTATTATTAATTAGAGGAGTGAGTTAGGAGCTAAGAAGTTTGGCTGTGCCTATCAAAGATTCTATCACGGTAAATGCAGATTCCTTCCTTCTTTCTTACCTACCTATGTGGTCACATGACAGTGCTTTTTTCAGATCTTGTATTGCTGGGTGACAGCTTCTGTGCTTTGAAATCCATTGCTGCATTTGTACCAAGGCTGTTTGCTCTTTCTGTTCCTAAGATGCATAGGATTCTTTTCATGGTTTTCGCTCAGGAACATCCATCCCAGTGGCCTTGGCTAACCTTCATCAGAACTGCACAGCTCTCCCAGCACCCTTCCCATTTTCTTTCACCAGCACTTTTTTTCTAATTCATTTCTTGACTATTTAATTCCATTTCGGTATCTGCTTTTTTTGGCAACCTGGATGAACACACAGTTGAATTCTATAATAAATTGCAAGGCACCTTTCATTCTACTTTAATTCTCATCTTTGTATTCTAGATGTCCATTAGTCTTTCAAGACAGTCCTGTGAACACTATATTGTCCTCTGGAGATAACTATCACAGCCTCTTCATTCTCCCAGTCATGATCATGCATTAATAGAGAAATCATGGCATTTTATCTGCCAGAATATATTTAAGAAGGGCCTCCCGTGCCCAAACTAAAAATCAACTGTATATACATTTTAGATGTCAATAAAACCACGTGGCATTGAAGTAACTGTTTTCTAAAGAAAGGAAGAAAAGTGAGGAAGGGAAGAAAAGACGTATCATTTTTCAGTATCTACTATGTGCCAGGCATGGTGCTCTGACAGGTCATCTTTATTTCAGTTTCAAAGTAATCTTATGATTCAGATTTACATATGAGGGTGAAAAAGACGGTTAAGCATAACGTGATAAACCTAAGGATCACAGACAGAGGTTGAAGAACCCAAATTTCAATTCTTGTTACTCAAGTCTTGGGCTCTTTTTTGTACATCATAAAGACTCTCAGAAAGATAGTAATCTTCACTGCATTTTAGAGATATTTTCAAGATACATATAAACATATTTATTTGAATGCACACACACACTGAGACACACTGATATGTGCATACATTGAAACCTACCTGTACAGGTACATACAAACACACAGACATATAAAGTAAAACACATATATAAGCGTATGCATATATGTATATAAATACCCAGTAGATATAGACATATGTATGTAAACACACATACAGATTCTGCATGATTTTCTGGCATAAAGAACTTAATTTATTCAAAACCATAACACATTATCATCAGGTGTTTTTGTTACAATGAAATTATCTGTTCCTCCTACATAAAGATTTTAACATGTGGATGAGTGAAGATGTCAATGAAGACAAAGCATCAATAGTGCCTAGTAGGATTCTGATCTATATTTGAGCTCCATTTAATTCTCCTAGTGCCCTTAGATGTATGAGTTAAGAGTGGATCAGTTGCCTGTAAATAGCATAGGAAACAAATAGCTCATCATAGAAAATTGATATTCTACTGTTTAGTCTTGCCAAACCTGTTCTGGTCTCTGATAATGCAAGTAGGCTTATTAGCACTAAGCAGATGGGATGTCCAATAATTTTAGAAGGGAAAATCAAAAGATATTTTTTGTCATAAATGTTTCCATTTGTGAAATTCTCTATGCACAATTATAACGAAGGTAGAACTGGTTCTAATAACAATAGCTTGCACTAATAAGTGTCCACTACATGCCTGAAATAGTACTTAGTGCTTTGCATACACTATTTTTTATTTCATCACAATATGTCCAAAGTTTCATTGCTAATAAGTGGCTGATCTTAGGTCTGTCTGTCCAAAAGCACATACAGGTCACAAACTTGCCTCAGAGGCACTGCCACCTGTTACTGCTCTGTTTTCAACAACCCACTTTCGACATCATCTCCAGTTTCTTAATTAACATTGGTGACTCCCCACCAGCCTACATACATGTGCACACACACACACATACTATCAGTCTCATTATTTTTGTATTATTCTTAACATGCATGAATGTCCCAAATTTCCAAGAGGATCATCCATCTTCCTCTATGAATAAACAACCAGACTCACTGCCCCTTCTATTTCCTACAGGGCAGCATCCATCACACAATAATGGCAACAGACCAGCTGGAGGCTGCCTTGGTTGATGCCAGCTCCCTAGAAAAGTAACTCACAGGCTATGTGTGAGTGCCTTCCATCGCTGAGTGAGCTCGCCTTCCCAGAATGCTTGGAAATAGCCCAAAATCTGGTTTTTTCACTAGGGATCTCCAGCTGTGGGTGTGATCAAGCCATTGGAACTTATATTAAAACATTAGTTGCACCCAGATAAGATACTTTTGAAATAACAAAAATGCCAAACTATTTATTTTCACAATCAGCTGAGAAATGAATGTCCCAAATTTCCAAGAGGATCACCCATATTCCTCTCTGAATAAATAACCAGAATCATTGCACCTTCTATTTCCTACAAGGCAGCACCCATCACACAATAATGGCAACAGACCAGCTGGAGGCTGCCATAGTTGGTGCCAGCTCCCTGGAAAAGTAACTCGCAGGCTACGTGTGAGTGCCCTCCAATGCTGAGTGAGCTCCCCTTCCCCAGCCCTATTTATTTTCACAGTTGACTGGGAGGTACACCCATCTTTGAATTGACAAGTTGGTGACTAAATGTCATGACCCCTATATACAACTAAAAAGGAAGGCGTAAGGTGTGGCTAGTATTCTGTACATAGGGGCAGCAAGTACAGATTTGGAGTCTCTTTGGGAAGAGGATGTAAGACTGGAAAGAAAGGAGAAGGAAATTATTATTAATTGAGCACCTACTATTTAACCAGGTTTCACACTTAATTTTAGTTCATCTTTACAATACTTCATCCACTCGTTCATTCATTCATCAACCGTCTTCTTGGTGCTATAACACTGTTCTAGGTACTGGACATTTAATTGAGAAAAGAGACAGAAAAATTATATGTCTCATGGGAGCTTATATTCAGGGAGACAGGGAGAAAGAATAAATAAATAAATAAACAAGATGATTCTAAAGAGCAAGAAGTTTTATAAAAACAATAGAGTAGAGTATCATGCAAGAGTGGAATTATAAGGGGAGTTTCTTTTTATCCCATAGTCAGGGAAGGCACTTCTGAGGAGAGGTTGCTTTAGTGTATATTTGAAGAATGAGAAGCTGGCAGCCCCCATGTGACATTCTGGGGGAGTAATGATCCCAGCGGAAGGATCATCACAGGAAAAGATGCTGGCTGTGGAAATCACAGAAGACTACTGAAGAAGAGCGCCGGGATGAAGGAGAAATTTCATTGGCTTAAGGAGGACATTCATTGGCAAAATAAATTGTATTCTAATCTAAAGGTGATGGAAACCCATTGGAAGTTTTCACGAAGAGAGAGTGGTAAGATTTGACTAGGATATATTAAAATCACTTCAGCAATTATATGGGAATGGATTGTAGGAGACTAGTCTATTTATACATAATGAACTGTGCACAGAAACCGAGTGGCATTTTGAAAGTCACACAGATTTTTAAAAGTAGATGTGGAATTTAAATCTAGGAATTTCTTGACTCTATAAGCAAAGGAGATATTATCTCGTTTGAGGCTGTTTCCAGTGCACCAAACTGCAACCTTGAACTATCAATCCAATGTGATGAACTGGTTTCTTTGCCTACTGAAGGCATTGGTCAAAGTTTATGAAAGTTTGGTTTTGTTTATTTGGTGGAGGGTATTGGGCACTGTGGAACTGCTGTCAACACCCTCAACTTACTGCAAGACATTTCTTTTCAATGTTATTTAGCTACTAATACCTGTTAGATCCCACTATTAGATTCCGTTGTTAGATTTTGCATACAACTAATCTCTCCGCTTTTATCTTAACACCTTTATTGTATAGCTTAAATATGGGAATGAAATCAGGCCTGTAGATCTGGTCATGCACACGATCTGAAAAAATTGGATTTTTGTGAGTTGTCTCTAGGTGAAAGTATTTTTAATCTTTTGAAGAGACTGTATGTTAATGGAAATTTTTAAATAAGTAGCATAGAGCAACTTTTTGTTTTAACAGATTAGCTTATAGAAAACCAGTCTTCTACTAAGTAAAAGGGTAAATACTAGGTAAAATGCAAAGCACATCTGTTGGAAAGCATCATAGAGCTACCAAAAGAGCTGGAGCTTGAGATACCAGTATCCCAGAGGAAAAGCACAGAAATGTGATCCAAACTGTCAGAGTCAGTCTTTCCTTCCAGCCATTTGAAGAAACAGCATCAATCTAAACTGACTTCTCTGGAGAAGAAAAAAAGAGGAAACATTTTTCAACTCATTTTCTAAGTTCAAATAATCTTAATATCAGGATCTCACAAGGTTATCACAAGGAAAAAGTTTCAAAATAATGTATCTAGTGAACATATGAATAAAAGCACTAAACAAAATATTATAAAATCATACCAGTAATGAACAAAAAAGAATATAACACATACAAAATCAAAACATATAACAACTTTCGTAGCTAAAGTTTATTACTAGAAAGTGAGTTTGAACTTGAAAATTAATTCCGTTTTCTTCATTGTCCCTAAATACATGAGAAAAATCAGGTGATTATTTCAATAAAAAAGAAAAATGATACCTCAGTTCATGCCGTTAACAAAATCAATTACAAACGAAGTGCAGGTTTAAATGTCAATGATAATATAATAAAAGTTCTAGAAGATAGTATAAAATGATGTTTTCATGATCATGGATCAGATCCACAATAAGTAATAATCATAAAGAAAATAATGTTAAGGCTAGGTGTGGTGGCTCACACCTGTAATCCCAGCACTTTGGGAGGCCGAGGTGGGCAGATCATGAGGTCAGGAGATTGAGACCACGGTGAAACCCCATCTCTGCTAAAAATACAAAAAATTATCTGGGCGCGGTGGTGGGCGCCTGTAGTCCCAGCTACTCAGGAGGTTGAGGCAAGAGAATGGCGTGAACCCAGGAGGCGGAGCTTGCAGTGAGCTGAGATCCAGCCACTCTAGCCTGGGTGACAGAGCAAGACTCCATCTCAAAAAAAAAAAAAAAGAAAAAAGAAAATAATGTTAAGTTAGATTGCTTACAACTAAGAAATGGTATCAAGAGAATGGAAAGGCAAGGCAAGCTATAACGCAAAGGACAACATGGTGACCACATATTTTGGACAAAGAACTTAGCTCCATAATAAATAATGAGCTCTTACAGATAAATAAGAAAAGGCAATATGGAACATCCAAATGAAATATGAAGAAAAGACTGGAACAAACACTTCACAGAGGAGGTTACCGAATGGCTAATCAGCATATTAAAATGTGAGCAAACTCATTAGTCACCAGGACAAACAAGTAACAGCCACAATAAGATATCACCACATAATCTTTCCAATGGTAAAGTGACAAACAATATGTGTCAGGTCATTCTTGCATTGCTATAAAAAATACCTGAGTTTTTTTATAAAGGTAAAGAAAAGGTTTAATTGGCTCATGGGTCTGCAGGCTATAAAAGCATGGGACTCACATTGCTCAGCTTCTGGGGAGGCCTTGGGAAGCTTACAATCATGGCAGAAGATGAAGAGGGAGCAGGCATGTCACATGGAACAAGAGAAAAAGAGGAGGTGGGAGGTGCCACACACTTTTAAATGACCAGATCTCATGAGAACTCACTCACCATCACAAAGTCAGCACCAAGCTATGAGGGATCTGCCCCCTTAATCCAAACTCCTCCCACCAGACCCCACCTCCAGCATTGGAGATGACAGTTCAACACTGGAGATTTCAGTGATGACAAATATCCAAACTATATCCCAATAGAAAAGTATTGGCAAGAATTTGAAGCAGAAAAAGCTCTCATCCTTTGCTTTATGAGGTATACATTAGTATAGTTACTTTGGAACCTGATGACAGCATCAATTAATGCAGAACATATGTACAACAGAGGACTCAGCACGGCCATTCCTAAGGATGTACCTAGTTGAAATGTGTACATATGTGTAATCAAGGATATCTACAATGATGTTACAGTGGCACTATTGTATTAGCTCCAAATTGCTGCAACTCCAATTTCAACAAAAATAGAATGGGTATAAAATGACGCTACATTCATCCAAAGGAGAATTACACAGCAATGATAGTGAATTTACTACTACCCACAACAACATGGACAAACATCAAAATGATATTACTGAATGAAGAAAGTCAGACCCAAACAATTACATACAGCAAAAATTAATCTGTGAAAAGAGAATTCAGAAAAGTGTTTTCTCTGGAGACAAGTAGCGACTGGAAAGAGCCATGAGGAGGGTTTCAGGAGAGTTACTAATACTCTTTCCTGCTCCTTGTGGTCCTTATATCTGTGTATTCCTTTAATAAAAACCCAACAAGCTGTTCACTAATGATTACTGTGCATGTTGCAAATCTGCTGAGGATTAGCTGCAACTAGCTTTGATGTCCTCTTTAATCAGGGAACAAGGCTGAAGGAGGAGCTCCTCTGCCCATCTTGTAGCAGAGGAAAAGAGAACAGAAGCACATAATGCATCTTGAGGCTGCTGCTCAGGAGAGAAACAGGTCACATCCACGTACAGGTCAGACCAAAGCAAGTTACATGGCCAACCCTAATGTCAATGGCGCAGCAAGAATAATTGTTCCACTGGGATGGGACTATGCTGAACAAGAAGAAGTATTTTGAACAAATACTCTAATTTTCCTTCCGTAATTCTCCTTTTGGTAGAGTAATTTCACATACTTATACAGCAAACAGTTTGTTTCTTGATAAATTTAAAGCTTTCAATTGTAACAGTCAAAATTTTTTTAAGAACTTCCTAAAATTTTCAAAGAAGTAATACGTAATTGATTCCAAATAAAAGTACTTCTAAGCCTGCTCAGTAAGATTTTTCTTCAACAAGGAACTTCTAAAAGCTTTACAAAAGCCCAAACAATTAATGTTTCTCATCTATCTATAAAAGCTAAGCTACTAATCATACTAAATTACAACTTTGGAGCTATTTTGGAATCTATTTTTATTCTAACCCTAAAGGTGTTATTTGGAAAAGTACTGTAGAAATTTTTATTGGGTCATTAAACTATCTCCTGCTAAAAAAGAAAAAAGATTCTGACAGTATATGTCCATTTTAAGTGCAAACGGTTCAGATTATATTATTTATAGAAAAAATCCTTACAAATCATGTGTATTTAAAAAACAATTGTAATATTTTTCCTAAATGAATGAGATTAACTTTTTTATCCAGTGAATATAATTAAAAATCCTTTGCATTGTTGCTATGAGAAGACAGTTCTTTGAAATTGTGTGTGTGTGAATTTGTCTGCCAGACTATGGGGGCTGGAAGTTCTAATGCTCACAGGAGACCTGCTCTGTGCCAGGCAGCCTGGTAGGCTCTCCACACGCTTTCTCACTCTTCCCATAACTAGTAGAGTTAGAGTTTCCTTTCATGTAGGTAACACTATTTGCATTACCTCAAATCTCTCCAACAGTCCTACCATGTAGTTACCATTATTCTTACATTATAGTTAAAAGCAGAGGCCCAAAGTAAATAATAACTTGGCCAAGTCCACACAGCTATAAACCCAAAGCCCACACTCTTTCTGACAAATATTCCTTCTTTCATCCATTCTTTACTAATATTAGGAAATTCCAAAGTATCATGTTAGTGGCAATGAATTGTAACACTCCAAACATTATATTACTTCATCTATATTAACTGACATTTCAGTTTTAATTAGAGCATACCTTGCTTTGTCTATATTTCTTTCTGGACAATGGAAGGAAACTTGTAAGTAAACAGTTATGGAAGCAGTTCATTGGTACCTTACGACTTATATATACCTTTTGTAGTTTTATTGGTATGAAAAGCTTCTTCACTGACCCCTTCCAAAGCTTACAAAATAAATGTTAGGATAATCACAACAGTGAAAACAATGTGGGTGCTGATGTGTGTGTGTGTGTGTGTGCATGCTCTGTATGTGTGGACAGCTACAGAAGAATTTTGGATAAAGACTTTGGCATGAACAGTTAGGGGGACCAGTAGAAAACCAGCTAGCATATTAACACATTTCTTCAAAAGCATAATAACATTTGCTATTTATTTACTGTAATTTGAAACAGAGGTAGAATGGAGGGATGGAGTCAGAACAGCCCAGAGAGTCACTTAATTGCACCTGAACTAGCAGAGTTTAAAAAGTAAAAGATATGCCATAAGCATTTACTTCTGACTTTATGACCTGGTCTTTGTTCCTTAATGGATGATTATTGAAAACTCAGTTTTAACATGCTTTCTGGTAACATACAGGTCACATCTGGCAGTTTACTTCAAATGTAAAAAGGCTTCTAAATTAACCATCTTGGGGAGGTCTTGGGATTCATGGTGGCATCCTCTTCTGAGTGAAGAATCATAGGCCAGGCACAGTGGCTCACGCCTGTAATCCCAACACTTTGGGAGGCTGAGGTGGGCGGATCACCTGAGGTCAGGGGTGCGAGACCAGCCTGACCAACATGGAGAAACCCCATCTCTACTAAAAATACAACATTAACAGGGCATGATGGTACATGCCTGTAATCTCAGCTACTCAGGAGGCTGAAGCAGGAGAATTGTTTGAACCCAGGATGCAAAGGTTGCGATGAGTTCAAATGGCGCCACTGCATGCCAGCCAGGGTAACAAGAGCGAAACTTCGTCTCAAAAAAGAAAAAACAAAAAGGAATCTTATGAGTTGCTGAAATTATTTATGCACTTATTAATTCATAACCTACTGACACTAAAATGTATGCTGATTTATTTCTGAATCATAATGTTTACGATGGTTTTGTATTACAGATACTTTCGCCTGTATGTTGCCAATGATTGTAACTTCTACATTGTACCTTCCAAATAAAAAGGCCAACTCTGGCATGAGGGACCACTGACCCTCTGACCTTTTCTCCTAAACTTTTCTATAAAAGTCTTTCAACTTGTACCAAACTCCAGCACGCTCCCAACCTTTCTTGGCGTTTGTTCTCTGGTCAATCCTCCCATTTGGCTTCTAATAAACTTTTATCATATTATTTCTGCCTCAACACACTCAATTTCAGTAGATATTTCAAATGATTTCTAGTATGTTGTCAGAAAGAAGAAGGAAGAGGATGAAGAGGGAGAGGAGGAATAGGAAGACGGGAAGGAGGGAGAGGAGGGGATGCAGAGGAGCAAGAAGGAGGAGGAGGAGGAGGAAAGTGAACTGGTAATAATGATTACTTACAAGCAAAATTCCAGCAGTGGCTGGCTCATAACTTATTTAAATCTTTGTGTCTGATCCCTACCATTACATATGCCATTCTGTCTGTTTCTACACAGACTCATTAGCATATTGCTGCTCTTTTATTATTATAGGAAATTGTGCAGCATCTATGATTATGATTCCAGTCTTTCTACTCAATCTGAGAACAATATAAAAGTTCAGAGACAAGGGATCAAACATGTCTTTTAGTTATTTGTTTTGGCCATGACAGGACACAGAACTTAGATGTCTGGATAGTAATTTAAAATATGTTGATGTTGCGCAATAGTCAACCTTTACTCACAAGTAAATGTAACTATTTAACCAGGATAATGGCTTCTGCTTTCGCAGAAGAGCCTCATTTTTCAAATAGGTCTTTTCAATTTAATTCAGGAAAAGACTGTTCCCATTGGAGAGTCTTCTTCCAGTCTCATGGCTGTGCCCAATGCTTCCGAATATGTTTGCACCCATAGAGGTACAGGCAATTCTAACTGAACTGTACTGTTTCTATGGCCTGATACACCTATCTTTTGAAATAATTCTATATTGATAGGTATAGATATAGATTATATCTATATATACATATCTATACATATGATTATTTTATTTTACGTGTCAGTATGAATACTGTATTGCTTTATGGGAAAAGGCAACAAAATGTCACTGAAACATACAGCTTCCTTTTACTTTTAGATCTGTGTATAAATTAACAATAGTCGGTCCCCACTTACTTTTATCTACTGAGTGCCAGTTACAATGTTAAGTGCTTTATGTGGATTATCTTATTTAATCCTCACAGTATCGCTGGAGGTAGGTGTTAGTATATGACAGCAAGACCAACTATGCCATATTGCAGCAAGTGGAGTTCAAAAAATAAACATCACATAAAATGTGCCATGTTATCAGCAGCTTAATGGAATCACCAGTGTGAGTCACGTGGTTAATGTAGTGCTGTCTGTGGTGGTGCTGAAAATGAGAGATGTGCAATCCTAGTCTCTATGAGTGCTGCCTAGAGTTTGCCACCACCTACCTGTGCATGGCTGATAGATCCATATGTATTATACCTAGGACAGTTTAAATCATTCTAGGAATTTTAAAAAATATTTTTGCCCAGATGCAGTGGCTCACATCTGCAATCCCAGCACTTTGGGAGGCCGAGGCGGGTGGATCATCTGAGGTTAGGATTTAGAAGACCAGCCTGGCCAACATGGCAAAACTCCGTCTCCACTCAAGAAAAAAAAAAAAAATAGCCAGCCATGGTATCGTAAGCCTACAGTCCCAGCTACTTGGGAGACTGAGGCCTGAGAATCACTTGAACCCGGGAGGCAGAGACTGCAGAGAGCCGAGATCACGCCATTGCACTGCAGCCTGGGTGACAGAGTGAGACTCCATCTCAAAAAATTTTTTTTTTATTGATACATAATAATTGTTTATATTTACAAGGTGCCTGCCATATTTTGTTACACATATAGAATATGTGATGATCAAGTTAGGATATCCATCACCTCATGTATTTATCATTTCTCTATTTGGAACATTTCACATCCTCTCTTTAAGCTATTTTGAAATATACAATATATTGTTGTTAATGATAGTCACCCTATTCTACAGTCAAACATTAGGCTTAATCTTTCTATCTAACTGTATGTTTTTACCCATTAACCAACCTCTCTTCATCACCCCACCATGGCAAACACCCTTTCTAGCCTCTGATACGCATCATTCATCTCTGACTCCATGAGATTAACTCTTTTAACTTTCATATATCAGTGAGAATATGCATATTGTTTGTCTCTCTGTGTCTGGCTTATTTCATTCACTTCACATGATGAACTCCAATTTTATCTATGTTGTCGCAAATAATAGAATTTGATTCTCTTTTATGGCTAAATAGTATTTCTCTCTGTATATATACCACATTTTCTTTATCTACTCATCCTTTTATGGACAATTAGGTTGATTCTATGTCTTTGCTATTGGGAATAGCGATGCAATAAAAATAAGGTGCAGATATTTATCTCTTTGAAATACTAAAAAAAAGAACAAACTTGAAGTTATCACTCTGACTTCGAAATATGTTACAAACATATAGTAACTGAAATAGCATGGTACCGATATAAAAATACACACATAGACCAATGGAACAGTATAGAGAACCTAGAAATAAATCTACATATTTACAACCCACTGATTTTCAACAAAGATCCCAAGAACATATGTTGAAAAAAGGACACCCTCGGTGCTGGGAAAACTGGATACTCATATGCAAAATAATGAAATGAAACTTCTCACTATATACAAAAATCAACTATAAATGGATTAAAGACTTAAACAAAAGACCTGAAACTCTAAAACTACTGGAGAAAAACAGAGTGGAAACACTCCAGGATATTGGCCTAGGCAAAGATTTTATAGCTAAGACCTCAAAAAGACAGGTAACAAAAAGAAAAAGTAGACAAATGGTACTATGTTAAACTAAAAAGCTTCTGTACAGCAAAAGGAACATTCTAGGAACCTTTAAGTGAGTTTGTGCTCATTTTACTGGCCCTATTTAGGAATATTAAGATTTAGTCACTTTCTTTCCCAACCATCTCTGAAAATGGGAATTTTAGGCCATCCCTGCTGTAGAAGGGGATAGAGAGAGAACTTGGTCCAATCCCCCCGAATGTGAGCTCAGATCATGGTATCACTGAGTTTTATTGCATTTGAATTTTAAGGAATAACTTTCCTAAATTTATTAAGCAATTAAGAGGTGGAGAGGGCTGGATGCGGTGGCTCGCACCTGTAATCCCAGCACTTTGGGAGGCTGAGGCAGGTGGATCACCTGAGGTCAGAAGTTCAAGACCAACCTGGTCAACATGGTAAAACCCTGTCTCTACTCAACACACAAAAATTAGCTGGACATGGTGGCAGGTGCCTGTAATCCCAGCTACTCGGGAGGCTAAGGCTGAAGAATCCCTTGAATCTGGGAGGCAGAGGCTTCAGTGAGCCGAGATAGTACCATTGCACTCCAGCCTGGGCTACAAGAGCAAAAGTTTGTCTCAAAAAAAAAAAAAAAAGAGCTGAAGAGCATGGTTGCATGCACCTCTAGTCACAGCTACTTGGGAGTCTGAGGTGAGAGGATCACTCAAGTCCAACAGTTCAAGGTCATTGTGACCTGTATGGTCATGCCACTGCACTCCAGCCTGGGCAACAGAGCAAGACCAGGTATCAAAAATAAATACGTAAACAAACAAAAATAAAACTAAAATGTAAAAAGGAAGTGAATCTGGAACAGGAGCCCAGGCTGTAGAACATGGTTGTAAAGTAGGTAGGACATTTGTCCAAGGTCACATAGCCATCAATGCTACAGCCTAGCTTTGAACGAAAGCTGGCTTGCCTAACAGGTCTATACTAAACCATCCAAGAGTGAGATAAAAAAGAAATTTAGAAATAATTAACATTAAATGCTAATAATTCATATGCCACAATCATTTGGGAATTTTTTATTACAGAAAAAGTAGCTATCATTTGTGGCTTACTGTTGTTTAGGGCGTGTTGTGAAACTTTGCAGACATAAAACATAAAAAAAAGTATGTAATCTAATGCCATGCAAATTTCACATTGTATCCTCTCTACAGTTGAATACATAGTATCCTCTCTACAAATAGGCATTTATTTCTGTCCCTGCAGTCATCTCTGCATTTTTAAATTGTTTCAGTGAACAATGATTTTCATGAACGATATTTCAGCATCCTCCACTCTTACAGTTGAATAATCTGACCTTTGGAGAATTAACTAATTTCCTCCAGTTTACAGTTACTATGTTCTATAGTAAGAACAAGGGCTTGAATATAAGTCTGTTTGGCTCTGAAGCCTACAGGTTTTCCCTATGAGAATCCTGCCTCTTACCTTTATGGTACTATTATAATTCAGAAACTCACTTTAAGATATTGCAATGTCCGCTTTTAAGTCTTTAATATTCCATTTCAAAAGCAGACAAGAACATAGGTAAACTGGCAAGTATTTCTCAGCATAGTCAGATGGAAGAAAAATACTCTGATCCCATCCCACAGGAACCTACATAAGAACACATTACCATCTATTCTGTTTCACATGAAGCATTAAGTGTGGCTGAAGCAGCCTCATTTTCTTTTCTCTTAGAGTGAAGAGAATAATTCAGTCACAAGAGGATAAATGTCTGTGTATTGAACTTTTAGGAGCAATAATGAACTGATAAGTCCACAAATGTCTTTCGAAGACCACAGATACAAACATTACTCTATGTGGCAAAGCTGGAAGACGATAAACCAGAAATACACAGAAAGAAAGGCATCAACAAAGGGAAAGGTTTCTAGCCCTTTCCCTTTTCTTGTTTAGTGTGTAATGTTATTTTGGATTTGGTTAATCGCACAAGTCATAGATTTAAAAAGATACTAAACCAGAGAAACAGAAATCCTCTAAATACCATCAAGCTCTATAGAAGAGCCTGGAAAGGTCTTAAAACTTCAAAGCCATCCTGTAGCCTATTCAAACCTGAAGGGTTAGTGTCATCTTAAAGATAAATTCCTAAAGGTATCTCACTGAGAAGGAAAACAAATACATTTTGAAATCATTCCCAAGCAATTTTATTCAAAGAGTGTTTTTAACTAATTAAGGTTGACTTTTACATAATGAAATTCTTAAATGAAAAGGCCACCATAGCAAATATCTTCAACTTTGATTTCCATGGCTTCATAGGCAGATTCATTTATTCTTGGCTAGAATCACTCAACATTTAGTGACCATCTATTTTGTTCTAGGATGCTAGGCACAGGGAAATACAGCACTGAGAAAAACATGGTTTCATGATTTGCAGTTAATTACAGCTTATTAGGAAACTTAGACAAAGAAACTAACAAGTTTAAGAGAGTAGATTCAGTTCTATAAAATATTATGAATATGATGCTATAGAATCCTATAGAAGAGGGATCAACATCAAATTAAGGTGTGTGTGGGGGGTGTGTGTGTGTGTGGGTGTGGGTGTGGGTTTAGAAGGGAATTATCAAAGAATTAAACACTGAAAAATGAGTAGGAGAGAGCTATATACATTGTTGCTCTTGGGAACTGTGGAGGACATTGTCAGCAAAGACGACAGCTGATACAAAAGCATGGAAGTGTGATGTTTGCGAACTCATAACTAAGTTGGTCAGCTTGATCCGTCAAAAGGGTATTAAGATTCACATTTCCAGTTAGGTAAGATCATACATTTCATTAATTTTACAGCCTTACTTCTCTTTTTGTATTTTCCATAGCTTGATTCATTTTTATCTGTTTCTTTTTAAGATAAAAGCTGATTAACCTTTGAAAAAGAGAAAGGAATATTTATGCGCATTGACAATCGACCTGTTTCAAAGTCAAAGCCGCACAGAGGTTAACTTACAGAGTTTCACAAATGTTGTTAGTCCATTGTTTACTATAGTAACATTTCTACTTTGCCTGAAGCATTTTTACATTGCCTGACCTTTATACAACACTCTAATATTCATATTTGGCTGCCAAAATACCACAGCTCTGTACAGTTTCAAAGCGGCTAATCTGATCATTTCTCTCTGTTCCTCTCACCTTTCCCATTTTAGTCTCTCTACTGACAGCAAAAGAAGAAAAAGATTTCATTTACATTTTGTATCATTCAGAACTGATGACCCAAGGGAATATTCAGGGCAGGACATGACTTCCTTTCAGCAAGAATATTGTAGGTGAAACATATCCGCACATTGTGCACATATACCCTAGAACTTAAAGTATAATAATAATAAAAAAAAAGAAATTCAAATGAATAGAGAAATTCATAGTATGAACTCAATTACATCAATCGACAATTATTTACATACTTTTGATTCTATACCATGCAATGTACTGGGTGCTGAGGCAAATAAAGTCATGTGATTTCATGCTGAATTACCCTCAAACTGATTAAAAGTACAAAACATATAAATTAATTTACTAGAGTTTAATTATATAACGTAAATTATGAAATGTTATAATATATAAGATTATATATTAAAACCCTGTGTTATATAGTAGAGATATGATAGTGAACAGGACAGACACATTACCTTCAAGGAGTTAGTGTTTAAATCAAGGTTGCTGACAAGTAAAAAAAAAAATTGCAATATGGTGTGATGACTACTAATGTAAAAATAAACACAGGGTCACCAAAACCAAACTTGAAAGCTTGGGGGAAAGTTCTCTGGCCTCTTAATGGATATTTCAGAAATAAAGCGAAACTCCCTAGTCTAAGGAAAAAGAAAGGAGTATTCTAGGAATTGGAAATAGCAGGTTCAAAAGCCCAGGGACAAGATACGACTTAGCATGATGCTGGAATTGAGACTAGAGATTGTAACTACACATACTGAAATCTCCTAAGGTACTTACACTAAACTCATGCGTGTACACACACACACCCACACATACACATACATATATATGAAAGACCAAATCAATAAGGAACTCTAGTTGTTTGATTAGAGATGAAATCAGTTGGATAGAAAGAATGCTGGCAAACATGGGATCAGCGGTAGCTGCTACAGAAGAAGAGAAAGGGGGCAGAATGTGGACACTGAAGGCAATAACATCAATGACCAGGTGCTGGAAAGCAGAGAGGTGGCAGACCGTAAAACAAAGAGCTGCTAGAAAGTTGAGATGAAAGACCTTTTTTTCTTAAAACTGATGGATTCTAGGAGTACTGGTGACAGTCCTAAGTACCTAGCTATAGCAGGAAAATTGAAAAAATAAAAATTCAAGTATTTGTGGACCCGGAGCTCTATGAATGTGTGGAGGAAATGATGTTGTTTCAGACTTTCCTGTAATCCATTCCCTAATTTTCTGTAACCTTTTCATATTAGAGTCCCTTAAGGTTCCATTCTTGATTCTCTTGTCTTTTACTTTCCACATTCACACCCTTGATAACATCTTTAAATAGGACCCACACGCTGATAACTCGCAGAAAAGTAACTCCAACCTAAGCATTTCTTCCTAACTCCAGATCCACCTAAACAACTACACATCTGATAGCTCCACCTAGCTGTTTTAGGGGAGAAAAAGTAGGATCTTTTCCTCACCCATCACGAGGTCCACGACTGACACTCCCATAAGAAAAGACAGATTAACAAGAGAAAAGCATCACAAATTTATTTAACGAAGTTTTATGTGACATGAGAGGCTTCAGAAATTAAGATTCAAAGACCCAAGGAACAGTGTGTATTTTTATGCTAAGTCTGAGGAAAGAAGCGGAGAGGTGTGGAGAAATATGACTGGACAAAAATGGAGTATGACCTAATGGTAACAAACTGGGGGAAATTTGGCAAGGCCTGTTCAGATTCTTTTTGGCCTCTCTGTGTAGCATTCTTTTCCTCTGGGTAGAAGGAAGGACACTTGTCACAGAAGAGTCTTATGATCTACTTTCACAGGAGGTAGGTCAAAGAGTGAACTTTCTAGGTTTTATAACTTGTTTTTGAGAAAAAATAGGGGCTGGAAACAGAAGAAAGGAGAAAGTCAGAGATAGGCCCTGCTGCTTTTCTGAGGTCCTCCTGTCCTTTTCAGCTCAGAAGTGCTCAGCATGCCAGGGGGGAACCATACTGTGGGGCATCGTGTTCTGAACCCAAACAATGTGTAAGAGGCATCTCATATTTAACACATCCCCAACTGTATTAGTCCATTCTCACACTGCTATAAAGAATGACCTGAGACTGGGTAATTTACAAGAAGAGGTTTAACTGATTCCCAGTTCCACAGGCTGTACAGGAAGCAAGGCTGGGGAGGCCTTAGGAAATTTACAATCATGGTAGAAGGCAAAGGGGAAGCAAGCATATCTACATGGTGAGAGTAGGAGGAAGGAGTGGGAGGTACTACACACCTTTAAGCAAGCAGCACTAAACCATGTGATACCACTTCCATGATCCAATCACCTCCCACCAGGCCCCTCCTCCAACACTGGGGATTACAATTCAACGTGAAATTTGGGTGGGGACACGGACGAAGTCGTGTCACCAACTTAATATTTGATTTCTACCACATTCCCCAAATCCTACTGCATCTCCAGTCAGCCCCATATCCACTGATGACAATTCTTTACTTCTAGAAATTAAATAAAACATCTTAGGGTTGTTCTTGACTTTTACTTTTCTCTCACACCCCAAATGCTGGACATCGGTGTATTTTATTGTCTCCACCTTTGTACTATGCCCATAATCCAAGCACTTCTCAGTAGCTCCACTCCTACCACTGCAGTCTGAGCCAGTACCATCCCTCACTAGATTACTTCATTTGCTCCTGATGGGCCTCCCTCTGTTTTCCCCTGCCCTCTCTGTGTCTATTCTCAGTACAGCAGCCAGAATCATGCCTTGAAAAGTTAAATCAGGATTTCTAAACTCCAGCGATATTGACACCTTGGACCAGATGATACTTTGTTGTGGGCATGTCCTGTGTATTATAAAATGTGTATTCAGCAGCATCCTTGACCTCCACCCCTAGGTGCCAGTAGCATCTCCTCCTCATAGTTGTGACAACCAAAGATATCTACAGACATTATCAAATGTTTATTTGGGGACAAAATCATCCTCAATTTTGAACTACTGAGATAGTTCATAAGATTTCTTCTTAATCAGAATAAAAGCCCAAGTCCTTATAAGGGACTATACTTTCTGCTGCATTCCCAGCCCTTTCCCCTTCTTCACTCATTCTCACTACTCTCACTTACACCCTGGGCTTCAGGCCCACTGGACCACTGCTGTTCCAAGGATGTCAGGCCAGTTCTGCCTTTCCCAGGCATGGCTCACTCCTTCTTTCAAGTCTTTGTGCAGCAGTCACTTTCCAAATGAGGCTTACCTGATAACCCAGTTGTAAATCACAACCTGCCGCTACCACCTCTGTATCACTGATAGCAACTGTTTCCTCCTAAGTTTGCTGTCACTTATCACCTTCTCACACATAAAATTTGCCGATTCATTCAGCAGCTATTTCTTGAAGACCCACTCTCTAATAGACATCATTCTATATTCCTTGGCTTTAGGAATAAATAAAACAGATTCTAGTTGCAGGAAAAATATATTAATCAAATCAACAAATAAAAGATATAATATGTCAGTTGGTGACAAATGCTTAAAAAAACTTAAAGGAGATTGGGGTGCTAATGAGGAATTACAATTTTAAGTAGGACAATTTGTTGAGATTGTAAGTTTGAAAGATTATCAATCTTTCTGTTTCTTTGTGTTGTCTATCCTCCTCCATTAGGCTATAAGCTCTATGACACCAGTGATTTTTTTTTTTCTGATTTTTACCCATGAGACAACTCTACTAACTTGAACAGACTCTGACACTTAGTAGTTTTTAATATTTTTTTCTTGACTAAGGAAAAAAATCTCCTCTTGAATCAAATAAAATGATTTAGACTATGGAATCTTTACAATTTTATACTTATAGTATGAGTGGGAGGTTCATTCTGGAAACATGGCACACTTATTTCCTGCATGAATCTGATTGAATTTATCACAGACCACTGACCTGCAGATTACCTATCATATCTACATGTAAAGAGAACAACAATATAATGTAATAAGCATTATATAAATGGTACATGCTGTGTTTTCAAGGTACAGATATGGGACAGTCCATTTCAGGTGGCCAGAAAAGGTATTTAAAATGTGCCTTTAAGGATAGGATTTCAGTACAGTGAAAAAAAGAAAAAGATCACCCAAAAGATAAAACACGGAGCCAAATATCATGAATCTTGCTCTGAAATTGTGCCAAGGCCAGTAACTCATCTCTTGCCTTATTAACTTACGACTAATGTGAATATGGGGGTCACGTATGTTGTTGCTAAGCCCAAGATACATTTTCAACTAAAAGTAATGTTGCTAAAACTTTCACCAAGAAAATGGATATAATTTGGGACTGTTATAGGCAGACCTCATATATGTTATTACAAACTTTGCCTTGTACCTTCTTCTAGTATTATGTTTCTTCTCTTGCATGGCCTCCATCATGTATGTGTCCCTGTGCTGGTTTCTAGTCCAGTGGCAGAGGGATGGGGTTCTGAATCTCCCCAGTTCCTACTCCTCACCATTCCAAATGACTGAAATCTTTTACCTATGCTTGAGCCCTTCTATTTTCTAGGCTCCCTCCTTGTGAATGCCATTATCCTAGGTTATCCTTTTTTTAATTTGGGGTTTTTAAATAACAATAACTGTGAATTTGATTCTGTTTTGTTTCCTATTTGACTTGCCTCACTTCCATCCCAGTTCCAACTATAACCCTATAGGTGTTCAAAGAGAAGAGGGCATTTCCTTCCATAATTATTAGGAGAGGTTTCAAATGAGAGCTAAAGAATAAATAGAAACTCAATGCATAATATGTAAAAATGAATGAATACATATTAATGAAGGTAGTTGGTGGTAGTGAAACGATGTCAGCCAATGAGTTGAACAAAACATTTTCGGACACTTATGAAGAACTATGCAGAATTTAATTAGGGTGGTTAGCAAGGTTTAAAAAAAGCAATCAAGATGCAATTATGTGTCATGTTGAAGAACTTCTTTAATGTCAAGCCATGAAAATAGACTTTATTTTGAAACTTGTGTACTTGTCCTGTAGAACTGATGTTTATGGCTTCTTTTGAACAAACTTACAAACTAATCATCTGAGTCTTGAAACTTGAGACATTTACATTTGTCTCATCTGAGATCTGAGTTCCTTTCTCACAAAACTAACTATAAGGACTCCCAGATGGGATCAAAGAATTTAAACTTACTAGGTCACTGCATCTGAACAGTGAGATGCCAGACTCCTCAATCATCATGATTGCCTAACCAATCCCCTGCTTCCTGCACCAACTCATCTTCCTTACCCCTCCCCCAATTCCTGTTTTCCCACACATGGTTAGATTTCTCCCTTACGACATAATCTTTAATTTTAGCTGATCAGGGAGATGGAATCAAGACTGATATCCCACCTCCTCCACTATAGCATCAGATTAAAGCCTTCTTCACTGACAATAATTGTTGTCTCAGTGATTGGTTTTCTGGGTGATGAGCAGCAGGACCTAGAATGAACTTCTAAGCCTTTTGGTAACAATTTGAAAATAACATGAAACTACCCCTCTCTCACTTTTTTTTTTTTTTCTGAGTATGTGTCTCTAAGCAAAACTTTTGGCTGAAAGGAATTAAATGACTACTCACAATACTCATAAGCATTTTGAGGAGGTGGGAGTAGCTAGAGTCTGAATTCTGGACACCAACTAATTAGCAAATAAGTGAGGGCTTAAAAGACAGGAGTGCTAACTGTGGTGCTGCTATTGCTGCTGCTAATGATAATATATCCATGTTCCAGGTAGTATATGACAAGTGCTAAACAGGTGTTGTTTAATGCTAACAATAGTTCATTCAAGTAGATATTTGATTTTTCCAATTTTACAGGCAAGAAAATAATAGTTTAGGATGTTTACACAATTACACAGCTCAAAAGTGGCAGGATCGGGATTTGATCCAATGATAAAAGCCTGGCCTGTAAAACTTACTTCTTAACCATTTTCTTAATACTAACTCTCCACAGAGAAGAAACAAGTAGGAGTAAACCATTAGGAAATGAATGTGTGTCTTTCCTGGAAGTGTAAATCAGAAAGTCAAAAAGCAAAGCTAATTGAAAAAGTGGAAATTGTCATTTATCACTTACAAGTGTTGGAGCAAAGATACAACTCAGGAATGGGGAAAGTTATGTGGAAGCAAAGAGAAGTTAATTAAGGAATAGAGGGAAAAACATAAAGCTCAGACTGTTCAATTGTCCTTGGCCCTTTAATGGGCCCATGCTTGTCTCTGCCAAGTCTTGTGCTAAAATGTCTCTAGTCCTTCTTTTCCCATACTTCCTCATGTATAAGTTCCTCTCTGCCCTTATTCCACCAGGAGTCACATCTATAGCCAAACACCATTGCGATTTGGACAATCCTCTAGCTTGGGGATATTTACCCACTTCTGTTACCTACTCTGTTGAACTGTTTCATACCCTGCCACAGTTCATTTTCCCAATCTTCACCCTCACACAGATCTTCAGGCCACTCTTCCTGCAGGAGCCTCCTGATTTCTGTTTATAAGGGAATAAATGAGTTTAGGTAAAGTACTATACATGAAAATTTCAATCTCAGTATACTAGTCAAAGTCAGAGTTACCTTCAGCAAAAGGGGAATTGGAGATAGTGGTTGAGATAGATATGACTGGTATATGCAAAAGACTTGGGATCACCATTTCAATAAATGCAAGCAATTGTAGAGGAGGGAAATAGTAATAATAATAATAATAAACTTTCTTCTATTGGCTTAGGTTCAATGCCCGCTGCAAATGAAACTCTTGACAGACAGATTAACTGGAGAAGATATTTATTTTATATGCACATGGGGGACTTCACCCATATGAAGTCAAAATCCCTAAAAACTGGTTAGATCTGAAGACTTTTATACAGTTTTAACAAAATATGGTAAAGTGTAGAAAAGAGAAAAGACAAAGGGGGCTTTGGGCTTCTTCAGGAGGGATGGATTAGTTGTGAGAGGGTGATAAGATGTGTATGGTATATTAGTTCATTCTTGCACTACTATAAAGAAATAACTGACACTAGATAATTCATAAAGAAAAGAGGTTTAATTGGCCCACAGTTCTGCAGGTTGTACAGGAAGTATGGCTGAGAGGCCTTAGGAAACTTACAAACATGGCGGAAGGCAAACAGGATGAAGGAACATCTTGACATGGCCAGAGCAGGAGGAAGAGAGACAGAGCAGGGATGTGCTACACACTGTTAAACAACAAGATCTTTAGGGGGATGGTGCTAAACCATTAGAAACTGTCCCCATGATCCAATCACCTTCCACCAAACCTCACCGCCAACTCCAACGATGGGGATTACAATTTGACATGAGATTTGGGTGATGACACAGAGCCAAACCATATCATACGATAAATAAGGATTATTTGGTAAGCCTTGTTATGTAGTCTACAGTAACTCTCCTCTTCCTAGTGCAAGACAGGAGCATACCTTTACAAACGATAATTTCCTTTAAAATAGAAATGCTATTCCGTTCCTTACAGAAAGGAAATATATGCTGGGGTTTTAGGCAGGAAGGCGGAACACAGAGTTTCTTCCAATGTTCGCTGTTTCTGAATTGTCTTCAGCTCAAAATACTTTGTATGCCAAAGTGGCAATTTTTGGTAAGGGCATATAATGATCCCCTTCACAAGAGTCCATTTAAAAAGTGCAATGTTTCCTAAACAATGGTGAGAATCCAATTTAAAAGATGCAGTAGATACGTTTCCCACAAAATGGCAGAAGAGCAAGAGGAAAGAATCTCGGGTTTAAGCCAAAGTGATTTAGGTCTTATAAGCAAAACTTTTTTATGACAAAATTAAGATGTGAATCTTCAGAGGCCACAGTCTGCTGACTCCCTAGTATGACTCTTAGCAACTCAGCACTTACTCTAGTTTGCAGTGGCAGCAGGAGAAAACTGTGAGGACCAGAGATTTCTGGAGTGAATTCTAGGTCCAGGCTTTTCAGAATGCCCAAGTCAACAGCTACTGCTTTTCAGGAATCTGGAAAATAGCTCCAACTTTCTTCTAAATGTATTGTTTCCTGTCTTTTTGACTTTATTTTTGGTGTCTTTTGTGTCTGAAACCTTCTCCTCAACTGCCTATATCATAAATCTTCAAGATGAAACTGAAATGTCATTTTCTCACTGGAGCCTTTCTTAATCTCTCCTAGTGAGTTCTTCTCATGGTACCCCCACAACATTTTGTATACTCTCTATTCTGACACCGGCACCCACTTCAAAGGGACATTGATGTGAATTTGCACCTTGTACTAACTTCCATGAAAAGTCTGATTATTTCCAGCAATTTATCTTACTTATTTCCCTTCTTGTCTCCCACCCTATGCCTATCCTCTAGCCTGAAGGACAATTTCTATTCTTATTTTATTATTTTGATCCTTATTATATATAACATTCTGAAGAAAAGTAGGGATTAATGTGGTGACTGTTTTGTCCACAACTTTGCCTTCTGATCTCAGGCCAGCTCTCCACTTTCCCCTGCAACATTTATTAAGAATAAAGCCCTGCCACTCCTCCAAGTAGCAAAACAAGACAACTCCATTTTTCCTCTATGGTTTGCTAAAAAGGGAAAAACAGAATCTTAGCCAGATGTTAAGAAAAATAGAGCCAGGAAGGAGAGAAACTTCTTCCACAGTGATGTGGAATTAGGAAGCAGAAACATTTTGTTTTCTAAATTTCAAGATAAAGGTACAAAACTATGAGAGTTTAGAAAATGAAATAAAGTTATACTTAACTACAGCCTACACAAATAGCTTTTGAAGAGATTCAGGACATTCATATAAAAGTTTTCAGGCTTGAACTGCCTTTCCGAGTGTGGGCCTGGTGAAAATAGTGCTTCTAACGTGTGTTTAGATATGTTGATTGAAGTTACCCACAATACCTTACTGCAAACTGAATGAGCTCACTAGTTAAACATGTCATCTTCTTCAAATGGGTGTTTTTATTTGCTTTGTTCTATTTCAAATTGTCACAGTAAAAATTATCTCAACCCATAACAGAGATTTCTATTGTGTGATCTTTAGTAATAACAACCAGATATTGCGAATTTCTTCAAACTCTGTTTTGTAACGGTGTGTTACAAGTTCTTATAGGAGAATTTTAGTGCATGAACGAGTTCTGTGATGAAATCACCCCAAAAAAGAATTCTTGGAAATATCTTCCCCTTTCTTTTTCCAAAGGAGAAATCACTTCAAGTGCTGGTAGTGATATCATTAACTTCACATAAAATAATTCTTAATAGAAAACACTGAAATAGTTACAAAAGCATATTTGGAGCATTTTTCAGTGCTGAATTATGTCTATATAAGTCTGCATATTCATATAGCCACTTTAGAGTTTACAGGGATTATGTTGAAGACTTCAATACCTTTATTTACAAACAGTGTACTACGCCTTGTTTTGTGACTCTCTCTTGCCCATTAAATTCTGTTGAAAGAAAAATTGTAGTGAAATTAAACAGTTTAATTCAGCAAAGAATGATTTGTGGATTGTGTAGCCTCCAGAACCAGAATAGATTCAGAGCAACTCCTGGACTGCCACATGATCTGATAGCGTCTGAGGACAGAAGAAGGAAAGTGACATACAGAAAATAAAAGTGAAGTACAGAAAGAGCTAGACTGGTTATACCTGGATGTTTGCCTTATTTGAACCTGGTTTGAACAGCTAGCTATCTGTGGTTGAAATTCAGTCACTGTGATTGGCTGAGACTTGGCTACTCGATACAAGAGTAGGTTACAGTCCATCCACACATCAAGTTAAATATACCATGTATGAAGAAATCTTTAGGATAAACCTAATTTAACAATTCTACATAATCTGAGGACAAAGGGAATATCTAAAATTCCTCTCTTGCTTAGTACCACGCTATGTGCAGAGCTTTAGCTTAAAACACATTAGTATTGAAAAAATAAGTAAACAATTATTGCATAGTTTGTTAAGTACAGATTGGTAAACATAATGTAAGAAACATAGGAAGAAGCATCATGCGGGGAGGGAGAGGAGATAGGATTTGTTAGGAAAGGGAATCAAATCTTTTTTAGCAGAATATTGAAGGTAGAACACAATCTTCCAGGACACAGAGAAAAGAATATTCTTGAATACCTGAATAACACCCACAAAGGTGTGGAGATGTGAAAATATTTGGTAAGTTAAGAATAAAAAATTAATGGGAAAATAGTTAGACAGTGAGAGATGAATAGAAATACGGAGTTGAACAAAGTTGTAAAGCTTTTCTGAATAAGCTAAGGAGATTGTTTTTCACCTGCAGCAGAAGAATTAGAATTAGCACAGGGTCCATAGCCTCTGGCTTGCGTTAAATGTTAACTAGCCCACTTTACACGAAATCCCAGGGTGGATAAAGGGTTTATTTCAATGGAAGAATAGGAAGTAAAAGCCAAAATTGTCGGCCTTCATTGCTGCTGTTTTCATTGTTTGTTTTGTTTTGCATTGTAGATCTTCAAATAGTTTTAGTGTTTTCTTCCTTTTTTTTAAGTTAATGAATAATAACCAAAAGCTGCACTCTCTTTTGTGAATCAGCCAGAATATAATGGATTCAGCTTAGAAAAGGCAATTAGTAATTACATTAACAAAGCAAAACCAAAAATCCCTGAGGTTAGATAGTTCTAGTAGCACTGAGTATTCATCCAGTGCCTGTGGAGTGGCTCACACTTTTTTTTCTTTTTTAGTAGTGAGTTAGCTGTCAGGTCAGATGCTGCCCAGTGTTACCACAAAAGCGCTCACCAAACAACAAACCCAAGAAACCTAGGTCAGTCCTTGGAAACTGCCCAGCTGTGAACTGGGCCAGGCCATCTAGGATAGGGCAGCGGGCAGCACCACCCTGTCAGTTTGTTGCCTCTTAAGTAAAGAGCTGTTTGCCCATCCTGCTACCCATAGCCAGGATACACAAATGGGGGACCACAGATGTGCAATGGAAGCGAACCGGTGGTCAGCCCCACAATGCTGAGATTCTATTTACATGCTTTTTGTATCATGTCTTTATTACATGCAATACTTCAAAACTTCACATTGCTGCTATATTTTTTACTATGATTCGTTACCTTGAACATTCCAACAACCCATACAGCTCCTTGATGTGTTTGTAACTCTCTTGGCTTTCAATTTCACAGTATTCCCTGAAGTTAATTGTGATGCTATTTTATGTTTCTAAAGATAGCATATTTCTCCCTAGGTATACTAATACCGAACAACTGAGATACATTCTAATTTCATGGGGTAAAACGAGCTATTCTCATGTCCTAGGCTGTTCAGCACAACAGTTTCCAAGTGTCCACACCTTTTATTTTCTACATCTATTATTATAATTATCTTCGGACAATCTCAAACAACTGAAATTATGAGAACTTGAAAATATTTGACAAAAGCTTATATCCCTACACTTCTACAAAAGTACTGAAGAGGGTTTATACACGGATTACACTCAGACTTAAGGAGAAAGAATAAGGTAAATCGAAAAGAAGAAAGCTCTTACAAGAAGACCAACGCATCATTCTATCTATCATCACCACCATCATCATTGTCATTATTATTATCATCATCTTCACTATGAATATATTTAACCATACTAATACTCAAAAAGTTTCACATTAAAATAAGATACCACTTTTGACTCAACAAATTTAAGTAAGAATATGTCCATGGATTTAGAAAATATGAATTCCTGTTCTGCTGGAGAAAGGGTAAACTTGAGAATCGTAGAGGAAACCAGTTAGAAAGTATGTAATACAAATGATAATTATTAATATCAAAATAATACAGTTTAATATAATCAGTAAGCATAATTTTAAAATTAACATAAATGATAACCAAAAAGGCAAAGATTATAAGAAGTATTTGTTACAAATATAGAATGATCATTCCTGCATTACTATGGGGAAAATTGACATAATCCAAGTTTTTAACAATAAAGGATTAAATAATTATTTGACCATAAGATGTGTACTTATTAATATAATAAAAGTTTCATCATAATGACACATGTAAAAGGATGTAGTATTGTACATACACAATTATAACTTTAAAATGTGCATGTTTTGTGCAAAAGGGTATATATGAAAAATACTATACCCCTCTATTAGCTGTGGCTATCTTTTGGGTATAAATAGTTGGATTACGAATAATCTTTTTCTTTCTACTTAAATCATTTTATATTGCTTTTTAACCCTAAAAACAACAACAAAAAGATAGTAAAGATTTTTAAAGAACACTTAAGGATATTTTTATAGATATCTAAACCAGTTGCTAGCTAGCTATTGTCTAAATACTAATGCCTGGCTTGGTCAACGCAGGGAAATTCACTCACTTGTGAGTAACATGCTAACAAAGCTTATAGGAGTCAGTATCTTACGTTGGCTTGTGACATTAACTGTGTAGTATGAAAAGGCAAGTATCTAATAATAGAGGCATTGTGGAATGTCCTTGAAGTTCTTAGGCTTCAGGAATCTTACTTTTCTGATGCTCTGAAAATACTGATGCCATGCTTACTCCCCAAAGAGATAGTGAGTTTAAAGTGGGGACTAAGAGTAGGTAATTTTTAAAGTTCCCAGATGTGTTTAACGTGCAACCAGAGTTAATAATTTGGGGAATCGCCAAGAGCTGCTCCAAGTGCAGTGTTGGCCTCAAACTGTTCTTTACAGTCCTCAGTGAGATTAATTCAGAAATTAGAAGTGAGATGAGTTCTCCAATTGAGAGTGACCGTTTAAAAATGTATATATAGAAATTTGACTTTGCCATGACATCCAAACAAGTGACTAGTAAACAACTCTCATTAAACCATTTATAGACTAGCCTGGGTGCTTTAGAGCTGACTTGATGAAGCACATGTAAATACCTCATATCAGTCCCTGATGAAGTGGAAAAAAAACCTAAAAAGCCAGTCCTTCAGGACACAGGTTTATGTGCCTACCTTCACAGCTACATTGTCTGTTATTGAGTATCACCCATAGAGCTTAGCACAAACTATACCTACAGCAGGTACTCCAAATGCTTCCTGAATTGTATTGAATGATTTCATTTTTTTTTTCCATTTAAGAAGATAACTGATTTTTAACAGGAGCCATTAGTATTGTTACGTCTTTACAATAAAATAATTTATTTAGGACAGTGGAGGTTTCTGACATTATAGTTAAACTGACCTGTGATGTTCTGCAGCAGAACAAGGTTCTTCATGCCCTTTAAATGGTCTTATGTGCTTCTCTTACTTCGTTGACGTATTTGTAATATATCATCCCTTACTAGCACAGGTCCAGTGACTCGGTTGCAGCGAGAATGGGGGGATTCTGGCAAGTCCCATCAATGGCAGCCTTAGGCCATGGTTCACTTGTTTCAACTTTGTAAGGATCATACATAGACCTGCACTGGCTCTGCCTAATCAACACTTGCCTCCCCACTCTCACTTTTGAACATTTGAGGTTGGAAGACATTTACCAAGCACTAAAAATGTGAGTGTCAAAACTGCAGATTTTGCTGAACAAATGCCCTCTGTTCTACACTTCACAAGTTTGTTCAGATCTAAGATAACATTGTCCTAGAAATCCAAGTCTGAGTCTTCATGAACTGATGTGTGATTTACCCAGGCTCAATTGTCTTCTAGCATCAGCTTTAGTAACGCACAATAATTGGCTTCCGTGATTGTGAACTGATAGATGTGTGCCATGGAGTTGCCTTGGTTGACAAAGATGGCAAAGATTGGTTTTATGGAATATTTTGGGAAAGTCAAAGAAATGAAGAACTTGTTATATTTGCATGTGCATCTTTTTGAACACTGTGTATAGATAAACAGGTGAAGAAAGAATGTTCCAATATATGTCAAGACTATTGCAATAAGGGAGAGGAAAAGGGCTCAACTCAGAATGTAGCATGGCTAACTGGAGACTTATAATGAATAGGCAGAGTTGGTGGGAGTTAGTGGATGAAAATTTACACAGAAGAGACATCAAGAGGAGGGGTATTCTTGCTTAACGTAGCAAGGGTGAACAGTTATCAAGGGTGAGGGGATTCTCCCTACACTGACTTAGCAGGATTCTTTCTAAAACTGGGCTAGGAAGGTCCCGCACAAGGCCTAGTCAAAAGACGGCTCTGAGGACCCTGTCTAAAGTTTGGTCAAGAGTTCCACAAAATGTGCATATATGCTTGTATGTGTATGTTTGCATATATAATAAACTCTCTAAAATAAACATACTTATTATTGAAAAGTGTAGGAAATACAGAATACTTAGAGTGAAATATGTATCACTCCAGCACCCAAGGAAACTTTTCTTATCCATTATGCTTCCTTTCAGTATTTTAATCCATAGAGATTTAAAAGCATAATAATAATAAACAAAATCAAATATCAAAAAAACAGATAATTTCAAAAAAAGACTAAAACTGTTCTTAGCTCTACAACCGGTTCTGAGTATAGGATTCACAACCTACACCATCCCTGACAGCATCTGGCAGATGAAAATGTTGATTTAAGGGCAACTGTCTCCCATGAATTTTACCAATGTGTGACAATGACCCAAGTTTCTGAGAAGCAGCCCTGCTATGAAAATTTATAGTGCTCAGTAGTCCTCAAAATTTTTCATTTGTTACCCAGAGTGAGATGGAGAGGTAGCCTTTGCGGGTGGTAGGCTGGCGATTGGGTACAGAAAGGAGAACAGGAGGATTTTGCACACCAGTTTGAAGCTTGCAAAACAGAAGGGTATCAGTTTAAGTTTTTAGCTGAAATAAACCAGCATTCTGATGTGTGTGTTTGCATGGTTGCTGTACTGAGTATTTAACTTGGGATCTGTTGCAACTGCTTCCTTGACTGTCAGGTGAAGATGATAATACCTGCTTTCCTAATTCATAGATGTTTTATAATGATAACATAATTTACAGAACTGAAAATGTTTAAAGTATTAAATACAGTGAGATACCATTCATGTAATTTATAGGAGATTAGATAGTAAATATTTTAGGTTATGCGGGTCATGCTGTCTCCTTCACAGCCCTTCCACCCGGCCTTTGGGGTGTGAAAGAAGCCATAGACTATAAGTGACCAAAAGAGCATGCCTGGCTCCAATAAAACTTTACTTATGGACACTGAATATAAATTTTACTTTCACATTCACTTTATGCATCATTATTTGCTCAGCATGATTTATTTCCTCAGCCACATTTTAAGCTACTAGAGGGTAAAGCCTAACTCATCCTGTTGTGCTAGGCAGATATTAGATAAACATTGAACAATAGATAGATAGTGCTAGGCTATGTTTTGGTTAAAGAACCATGGAAAAAAAAAGGTGTCTTGTAGAAGTCTTGCTTCTTCTTTGATGTAAGAAATTCACAGTAAGTCATGGGTGAGGGATTGGAATGCCAACAGCCACACTACATTTTTTTAAACACAGAAACAATCCCTGTTAAGATCACAGTGATAACCTCTTTAACCCATATGCTTTGGAGAACAGAGTGACCAGAAGAAATGACTTAAGTCTCCAGGAGAGCAAGCAATCAATGTCAAGAAAAATGGTTTTATTACAAACTGAGCTGCTGAGAAATTTCAATTCCCTGTTGCTCCCTGAGGCCAACCATAGGGACTCAGGCCTCTACAAGTTCACGTTGGGGCCTGCACGATGCAACACTTCCTAGGAAGTAACAAGCCTCCTCAGGGAATGAAGGCAGAAAATCTCTATTTAAGGGAATCATGAAGTAATCTCTCTCCAAAGAATTGAGAGACATATGCCTTACTTGACTGGAAATTGTGAGCAAATAAAAACAATATGTGAGTGAGAATCATTGTTTACCACTTCAACTTCCAGTCAGGAGGCTGGGTAGATGGCTTACCATGATGCCAATGAATATTTGACCTCCACACTGTGTCTTCTGTCTTTTTAGGAGCATCATAGGCCAATGTATAGAATGTCAGGCCAGGGGAAGCAGCTAGAGCTATAAGAGCCTCATATATCTTCCTTGGGTGGGGGGCATTACCCTATATGCAGAGGAAAGAAGATTCTTGTTTGGTGACACAGTGAACTGCAACTACTTCTCCAACTCTTCTGCCAGGGATAATAATGAAGCAGACATGATTCAGGAATGTTGTTCCTTAAGGATACTCAGGAAAAAATTCATTATCATTGCAACTCTCTCTGTGGAGGTACAGAGGTAAGAAGACTGCTCTTGCTCCCATAGACCTATGCTCTGTCTTTGAAATAATATTCTTGATATTCTGACCCTAATGAAAGGCAGCAGAATATGCTACCCAAAATATGCCATTGTGCAATGAAGGATTATTTGACCTAAATTCAACTGAGAAGAAGCAGATATAAGAAATGCTTTCTGCCCTCTCCTTATTTGCCCAAAAGAAGAATATAAATTTGTAAAGTTATCCTCCCACCTCCTTATAAGGAAAGACAGAAGTGAATCACTAGCAACCACTTATCAGCCCTAAATTGGCACTGGAGGAATTGACATAAACTTTTAACCAGTATGGGAGACCAGAATACGTCTTCCCAAAAGATGATGGATTGTTAAGCAGAAAACAGTTAAGCAGATACAGGAAAGCTCTTTGCCTTTCCTCTGTTTGCCAAAGAGCAAGACACATATTGGCAAAGACAGAAGATATCTCACCTCCCCTCTCTACCAAGGAATAAAAGATTAACCACTGAAGACAACTTTGGACATTTATCTGCCTGGAGATGGTACTGGAGGAATTTACATTAGCCAGCTTTACTAACTATATTCTTTTTTTTTTATTATTATTATACTTTAAGTTCTAGGGTGCATGCGCATAACGTGCAGGTTTGTTACATATGTATGAAGATGTTATATATAATGGATTTGAATCCACCTTTCAGAGTACAGCTCATTCCCTGGGTGTCTCCAATATATGTATGAAATATACATGTTAATAAACTTCTATCACTTTTCTCATGTTGATATTTTGTTACTAATGTCAGTACTTTCTAAGAGCTTAGGGGGTGACCCTTCCTCTACACCAGTTTTTATCTACCATTGCTTCCCCATACATTTGCCTTCCCACCATGTTTTTACCCTAGAAACAAAGTCCTTTTCCTTTGTCTTGTAATTTCTCTAAAAATGTATCATTTTTATTAAGATTTTATATAAACCCAAGTTCTAACCATGCCTTTCAGTTATTCATTACTGTATACTTCCATGTGTGTATTTGATGAATATGTTAATGAACTTTTGTTTTTCTCTTGTTAATCTGTCTTCGATCAGTTTAATTTTATGGAGCTCCAACCAGAGAATCTAGGAAGGTAGAAGAAAAACATCTGTATTGAAGGGTGGAAGAGACACACAAGAAATTAAGCCAAATACCTAAAAATGACTTCATGACAAAGACAGTCTGGAGCATAACTCTTGCATTCTCAATTAAAATATCTGTTGGTTTAAAAGCACTTGTTTTTAGATCTAAGTTAGATCTCTAAAAGAATCTGTATCAGATACTTCACAATTTGTCCCCACTCCTAGTTTTCTCTCTATTTAAAAAGCCCTTCACAATCTATGCTATAAACACATCACACTTGACATATTCTTGTTCTGGAATAAATTCTAGTAGAGTATACATGCTGTATTGACTTTGCTCCAGTAGTCATAGCACGCCTACATCCATGCCCTTCAATGATTCCTTTGATCAAAGAATCTAAAATCCTGCCACATATCTGACTGCATTTCAAACACAGGAGGTACTATCTAGAAGTATCTCAGCTTCTAAGTTACCTGTCTCAGGGGTTACATATAAAATTCTAATGCTTTGCATCCACATAGGATTATATGAACACCATCGAATAACCCCTAATAACTTCCCCCAATCCTCTCTTACCTTTCTTATCATTATATTCAAGATATATGTCTTCTAAGGTATCATATGGTCAAATTTGATATTCTACTATCTACTTTAAAGCATGAGACTCAGATCATCTGAATTATCATGGTATAACTATCAGGCCTTAGATCTGAAAATACCTAGGTCAAATGGATTTTCTAATTGCTCCAGAGAATTCTGACCTGAAAAGATGAGGCTATAAACCGATAAATATTTTGCTACCTTCAGGAAACTTCATCAAACAAATGTATCTGTGCAAACAATTTAGTCATCTGGATAAATAGTTCTTCTATCAGAACAGATTTTTGCATCTGCTTGCTTGTCAAAGAAGAGTTAATTTATCAAGAGTGGTTAATTTATCAAGTGTGGTTTACCATCCTTGCTCTATCAATTATAAATTATTATGCCACGAGCTTTACCTACCTACAATCAATTTTACACCTTGAAAGACTCACCTTAAACTATTTAACACCAGAGTACCTAACCTTAAAACTATCCTCTCCTGATCCCTTGTTATGAGACACTAGATTCTACCAAGGTGATATTTTCCCTTTTATAAACAGGTACAATAAAGTTAGCTTTGCTTGATCAAGAAATAACTCTGGTGGTCTTTTGGGAAATTCAGCATTTGATAAACATATGGAACTAAGAAACCTTATACACCTCCTTTCATTTTTTCTTTTCCTAACTCTACTGTATACTTGAACTTTACTCAATGTATAGCCTAATAATAATTGTATATAGCTAACAGCATTAATTATCTTAATTCTTACAACCACTCAGTAAAATAGCAACTATTATTGTTCTAGTTTTAGAAATAAGAAAACATATCCTTTGCCCACTTTTTGATGGGGTTGTTTGGTTTTTTTCTTGTAAATTTGTTCGAGTTCTTTGTAGGTTCTGGATATTAGCCCTTTGTCAGATGAGTAGATTGCAAAAATTTTCTCCCATTCTGTAGGTGGCCTGTTCACTCTGATGGTAGTTTCTTTTGCTGTGCAGAAGCTTTTTAGTTTAATTAGATCCCGCTTGTCAATTTTGGCTTTTGTTGCCATTGCTTTTGGTGTTTTAGACATGAAGTCCTCGCCATGCCTATGTCCTGAATCGTATTACCTAGGTTTTCTTCTAGGGTTTTTATGGTTTTAAGTCTAACATTTAAGCCTCTAATCCATCTTGAATTAATTTTTGTATAAGGAGTAAGGAAAGGATCCAGTTTCAGCTTTCTACTTACGGCTAGCCAATTTTCCCAGCACCACTTATTAAATAGGGAATCCTTTCCCCATTTCTTGTTTTTCTCAGGTTTGTCAAAGATCAGATGGCTGTAGAGGTGTGGTATTATTTCTGAGGGCTCTGTTCTGTTCCATTGGTCTATATCTCTGT
>NW_012115155.1:13986143-14004519 GCF_000951035.1 Colobus angolensis palliatus | reverse complement strand
GGGGGGGAGGGATGGCATTGGGAGTTATACCTGATGTAAATAACTAGTTGATGCGTGCTGACGAGTTGATGGGTGCAGCACACCAACATGGCACAAGAATTCATAGGTAACAAACCTGCACATTGTGCACATGTATCCTAGAACTTAAAGTATAATTTAAAAAAAATAAAAAAACAGAAGCATAAAAATTTTAATAATTTGTCAAAGGTTATGCAACTAATAAATGGTGAGGCTGGGATTTGAACTCAGGCAAGATGGGTCCAGAGTTTTTTTTTTAGCCACCATTCCATTTTTCCAGGGAGCATTATTATTATTGAACTTGACACTTCAGATTTCTGTTGATTCTTCTATCAGTTATTATAAGGCCACGAGGTTTGTGCCCACTGCATGGTAACATACTAATACCCTGAAGCAGCAGGAATAGCAGCAGAGAAAGAGTTTAATGATTGAATGGTAACCCAGTAAAGAGATGGGAGGGAACCTAAAATCTGCCTCCCCAAGGAATCTTGAACTGAGATTTTTAAGGGAGTTTTGGCAGGTATGGGGCTGAGGAGTTGGGGGCCACTGATTGGCCAGGCTGTAGGGGATGAAATAACAAAGGTATAGAAACTGCATTCTTACATTAAGTCAGCTCCTCAGAGGCAGTTTTCAGACAAGCTGGCATCAGTGAACCCATTGGAATGCAGAATCTGGAAAATATCTCAAATGGAAACCTTGGAGTTTCTTAGCATTAAAGATGTTATCTATAAAAGGACCTAGTGAGAGGAGTTCTGTAACTTTTAGCAGTAAGCAGCTATAGGGATGTAGGCTATAGGGAAAGCTGGTAATGCTTATCTATGCTTTCACTAAAGTTTAGTTTTTGTTAAAAAACCTAGCCATTTAGTTGCATTAATTTTATTAAAATGGTTTCATAGCTACTCTCAGAAACTTGTACTCATTTCTATTGGCATTAAAACTCTAACTATAAAAATTATAGGGAGTCTAAAGCCCCTCCAAACTCTTGAGTTAAATCAGAAATTGTAAGAAACCACAATGCATTTAATCAACAACGCATTAAAATGCATGTTCTACTTCCTCTGTGAGATTATCTTTTAATCTCTACATATTACAAATAACACTATCACACCTCTTTATCAATTCGTGATTTGATCTAAACCATATCACTTAATCATTAATGAACATCTAGTATATTGATTCTAACAATTAATACTAAAGTAATAATAATGGTTTCCAGCTGCATCCATGTCCCTACAAAGGCCATGAACTCTTCCTTTTTTATGGCTGCATAGTATTCCAGTGTATATGTGCCACATTTTCTTAATTATTCTCAGCAAACTATCACAAGAACAGAAAACCAAACACCGCATGTTCTCACTCATAAGTTGGAATTGAACAATGAGAACGCTTGGACACAGGAAGGGGAACATCACACACCAGGGCCTATTGTAGGGTGGGGAGAGAAGGGAAGAATAGCATTAGGAAATATATCTAATGTAAATGACAAGTTACGGGTGCAGCACACCAACATAGCACATGTATACATATGTAACAAACCTGCACATTGTGCTCATGTACCCTAGAACATAAAGTATAATTTTAAAAAACTAATAAAATAAAGATTCTGGCTTCAAATTCAATAACACTTACAATGACTCTTCCTCCTCAAAAAATAAAATCAACTCTTTCTGATTCTTTTCCAACAAATTTGCATTGAGGCAGTTTACCTGAAAGCTTTAATATTTCAATTACATTGACCTTTCACTGCACCTCAATTGTCTTATCTACATTAATGAAAGTGTCAGTACTATGACAATCCAAATAGTAGATAATTCTAAAACCTTTGCATTTGGCATTGGGATGCAGTATCCTACGTGGAAATGGCCTCAGTTACCTCCCTAATACTACATGTTTCAGTCAAATACACAGTCACTGACAGAAGACAGGTAGAGATTCAGATGGGAAATGAACATTTATTACAAAAAAAATTCCCCATAGAGGATCATTCTCAGACAGAAAATAGAAAAGAAGTCACTAGGAAGGATGAGTTTTATCTCCTAAGTAGCTTATCTTTCAGATCTGAGGCCATAGAATTAATGGCTGTGCAAGAGAATTCCGGCTGCCTTGACTATTGAGAAACTCATTCAAATGGTATTTCGCTGAAAGAAGGTTTGTTGGAATTAAAAGCTGTTGTTTGCTTTAAAAAAATCTATGAGAAGAAGTTTTTATGTGTCAATGAATTGGCTAAAACAAGGGAACACTCTCTGAGGGCAATATTAAATTCAACCTGAGGTACTCTGAAGGTTTTCCTTGTTTTATTGATCGCAGGAAGACAGAAGGTTATTGAGGTTGAGATGAGGTTCATGCCATATTGTCTTTTCTAACTACTTTACAGAGGGCAGTGAAAGTCATGGCCCTGGCATTCCCGGCCACTGCTGCCTTGCTCCAACTCTTGGGCATTTATTCCTTGGAATAAGATAATTGAGATCTTTATGGAGTTTTGAGAAAACACTTGTCATGAAACACTGTAAAAATGTATTGAAAAAATATACTTATTGAAGTATTTAGTTTTTTAATGTCAAGAAAAGCTGAAAATTCACTTTATTTTACAAATATGAAGTTTCTAGATTAAAAAAACGAAGAAGAGGAAGAAGACATCGTCGTAGAGCAAGCATGAAAGAATTCAATCCAAGCAGCTACTTCTCACATGTTCCTCTGTGCACTAACCAACTTCCTTTTGGGAATAAAGCTAATCTACTTTTTAATAAATATTATCAATGAGTCTGGTGTAACACATGTGTCTATGTGTTTAGCCAAATGTATGTTTTGTTAAAGAGGTTTCTTTTTTGTCTCTTTCTTAAAATTTTATTTTAGGTTCAGGGGTACATGTGCAGATTCGTTATGTGGGTAAATTGCATGATGTGTGGGTTTGGTGCACAGATTATTTCATCACCCAGGAGATAAGCATAGTACCCAATAGGTAGTTTTCCAATCCTCACACTCCATCCTCAAGTAGACCCTGGTGTTTATTGTTTCCTTTCTTAGGTCCACATGTATTCCATGTTCAGCTCCCACTTACAATTGACAACATGTGGTATTTGGCTTTCTGTTCCTGTGTTAGTTCACTTAGGATAATGGCCATGGGTTTCATCCATGTTGCTGAAAAAGACATAATCTTGTTCGTGTTTACAGCTGCATCATAATCCACGGTGTACATGTATCCCATTTTCCTTATCTAGTCCACTGTAGATAGGCATGTAGGTCGATTCCAAGTCTTCACTATTGTGAATAGTGCTGTGATGAACATACATGCGTGTGGTTCTTTATGGTAGAATAATTTGTATTCCTCTGGATATCTACCCAACAATGGATTGGTGCATCAAATCGTAGTTCTAAGTTCTTTGAGAAATCTCCAAACTACTTTCCACGTTGTCTGAACTAATTTACATTCCCAACAGCAGTGTATAAGCATTCCAGGTTCTCTGCACTCTTACCAGCATTTGTTACTTTTTGACTTCTTTTTGTTTGTTTGTTTTTTCAGACTTTTTAATAGAAAATCTTTAGGTATAAATTACTGTAAAAAGGCACAGGGAACGTTTTGGGAAGATGAAATGTTCTAGATCTTAATTTGGGTGGTAGTTATATCGATGTGTATATCTGTTAAAATTGATTGACTCATACACTTAAAACGTGTAAACTTTTTGACTTTTTTATAATAGCCACTGTGATTAGTACGAGATGCTATCTTATTGCAGTTTGGAATTCCATTTTTTAATTATTAATAATGTTGAGTATTTTTTGTATTCTTGTTGTGAGCATACATATATTCTTTTGAAAAGTCTGTTCTTATAATTTGCCCACTTTTTAATGGGATTGTTTATTTTTTTGTTTGGTCAATTAAGTTCCTTACAGATTCTGGATACTAGACCTTTGCTGGATGCATACTTTGCAAATATTTTCTGCAATTCTGTGGGTTGTTTACTCTGTTGATAGTTTCTTTCACTGTGCAGAAGCTCTTCAGTTTAATTGTCAATTTTTGTTTTCACTGCAAATGGTTTTGACATCTTTGTCATGAAATCTTTCCCAGGGCCTATGTCCAGAACGGTATTTCCTAGGTTTTCTTCTGGTGTTTTTATAACTTTAAGTTTTACACTTAAGTCTAATTCATCTTTAGCTGATAGTTGCATATGGTAGAAAAAAGGCGGTCCAGTTTCAATCTTTTGCATATGGTTAGCTGGTCATCCTAGCACTATTTATTGAATAGGTTTTCTTTTCCCCTTTGTTTGTTTTTGTCAGCTTTGTTGAAGATCAGATGGTGGTAGGTATGTGGCTTTACTTCTGGCTCTCTATTCTGTTTCACTGGTCTATGCGTAGTTTTTGTATCAATATCATGCTGCTTTGCTCACAAGGCTACTACTTGGAACCAAAGTAGTAACCTTGTAGTTTGAAGTAGGAAAATGTGATGCCTCTCACTTTGTTTCTTTTGCTTAGGATTGTTTGGCTATTCAGGTACTTTTTTGGTTCCACGTAAATTTTATAATTTTTTTTTTTTCCAATTCTGTGAAAAATGTCATTGCTAGTTTGACAGGATTAGCACTGAATCTGTAAATTGTTTTGGGCAGTATGGCCATTTTAACAATACTGATTCTTCCTATTCATAGAATGTTTTTTCATTTGTTTGTATTAACTATGATTTCTTTCAGCTCTGTTTTGTAATTCTTGTTGTAGAAATGTTTTAACTCTGGTTAGCTGTGTTCCTAGGTATTTTATTTGTGTGTGTGTGGCCACTGTGAATGGAATAGAGTTCTTGATTTGGCTGTCAGCTTGGATGTTGTTGGTACATAAGAATACTAGTGGTTTTGTACATTGATTTTGTATCCTGAAACTTAACTGAAGTTGATTATCCAATCTAGCAGCTTTGAGGCAAGGAATATGGAGGTTTCTAGGTAGGGAATCATACCATCTGTAAACAGATAATTTGCCTTCCTCTCCTTCTATTTGGATGTCTTATATTAATTTCTGTTGCTTGATTAATCTGGCTAGATTTCCCTGTACTAAGTTGAATAGGTGTGGTGACAGTGGGCATCCTTGTCTTGTTCTGGTTCTCAAGGGGAATGCTTCCAGTTTTTTTCCCATTAAGTACGTTGTTGGCTGTGGGTTTGTCACAGACTGGTCTTTTTTTTTTTTTTTTCTTTTTTTTTAAGTATGTTTCTCTGATGCCTAGTTTGTTGAGAATTATTAACATGAAGGGATAGTGAACTTTATTGAAAGCCTTTTCTTTTTATCCATTGAGATGAGCACGTGGTTTTCGTTTTTAGTTCTGTTTATAGGATGAATCACATTTATTGATTTGCATATGTTGAACCAATCTTACATCCCAGGTATAAAACCTACTTCATCATGGTGGATTAGCATTTTGATGTGCTGCTGAATTTGTGTTGCTAGTATTTCACTGAGGATTTTTGCATAGATGATCATCAAGGATATTGGCCTAAAATTTTGTTTTTGTGTCTCAGCCATGTTTTGGTATCCGGATGATACTGGCCTCATAGGAAGAGTTAGGCAGGAGTCCCTCTTCCTCAGTTTTTTGGAACACTTTCAGTAGAAATGACACCATCTCTCCTTTATACATATAGTAGAATTTTAGTGTGACTCTATCTGGTCCTGGGCTTTCTTGGTTGGTACTGATGCCAATTCAATATTAGAACTCATTATTGTTCTGTTCAGGGATTCAATTTCTTCCTGTTTTGATGTTTGAAAGTTGTATTTTCCATTAGTTTATCCATTTCTTGTAGGTCTTCTAGTTTGCTTGCATAGAGGTATTTATGATAGTCTCAGAATTTTTTTGTATTTCTGTGAGGTTGGTGGTAATGTTCCCTTTGTCATTTCTGACTGTGTTTACTTGAATCTTCTCTTATTCTTTGTTTAGCTGGTGGTCTTAGTTATTCATTCAAAAATCAGTTTCTGGTCTGGTCAATCTTTTGTATGATTTTTCACGTCTCATTTTTCTTCAGTTCTGTGCAGATTTTAGTTATTTCTTGTCTTCTGCTAGCTTTGGGGTAGGTTTGCTTTAGTTTTTCTAGTTCCTCAAAGTATGATGTTAGGTTGCTAATTTGAAATTTCTAACTTTTTAATGTAAATATTTAGACTTTTCTCTTAACACTACTTTACCTGTATCCCAGAGATTCTGGTGTGTTGTATCTTTGCACCAGCTTCAAGAATTTCTTAATTCTGCATTAATTTCCTTGTTTATCCAGAAGTCATTCAGAAGCAGGTTAATTCCCATGTAGTCAATTTTAGAGTATGTGCAATGTGCAGATGAGAAAAATCTATCGTCTTTTGTTTTGGGGTGGAGAGTTATGCAGATGTCTGTTAGGTCTATTTGATCAAATATCAAGTTGTTCCTCTGTCTATTTGCAGTACCTTTCCTCCGAAGATTTGCTCTGAGTGTGCCAGTCTTTCTGATGGCCTGGTTTATTGGTTTGAAGTATTTAAAAACTTGCTCTAAAAGAATTTTTTCTGGTAGTAATAATATCTTTTTTAAATCAGTTTTTTAAAAAATCTCTTTTAAGTAGGAAATCTTGGTTGACAACAGAGATTAAAATGAAGGTTGCTAGAGGGTATGTCAAATTTTAAGGACAGCAAGTGGTATTTAATTATCTAGAATAGCTAGCAGCCAATTAACAGCAGAAGGTGCTGCATGTTTCTGGATTTTGAAGAGGCTGAATCCCATTTCAAAAAAGAAAATGATTCACTTCTTAAATCATGTGCATTCTTATTTCTAACAAAGACACATCATTTATTTTAGCACTTCTCTGCCCGCACTACTGGTTTGTTTTCTTAGGCTCGCTCCTTAAATGTGTGTCACTCATTCTTGCTCTTCTCATTCTATGAACAATTTCTGAGTCAAGATATCAAGCCTTTTTGCTAAGAGAAATCAGGGATGACTTCCCCACAGATGTGATGCTGAGCTGTAGGCATGCATAATGCACTGTATAATTTCATCATTTCTAGTGAGATGAATATAGCTTCAGCATCTCACACTCACTCTGCCCATACCAGTGGTATTTCACCATAACACCATTCCCAGACATTTCTTTGAGTTCTTTTTTGATTAACAACACCACAGAGCATTCAGTTGTCCTCATTTGATATCCCAAGTCATCACTGACTTCACTCTGTGTGTGCAGTTATTTCTGCTGTTTAGCATTCTAAACACCTCTTGAGTCCATGCCTTGCCCCTGTATCCACTACTATTCCCTTTGTTTACAACACTCTCTTGTCTCATGCGCACTGTTATAATGATTTCCCAACAGATAGTTTTGCTTGTAGAACTGACTTCTCACTTACAGTCTAGCTTCAGAATTAGCAATCAATTGATCTTTCTAAAGAAAAACTTGAGTGCCTCATGTACATGCTTCAAAACCTTCACTGGCTCATTGTTGTGTAAAATACTAAGTTCAAATGCCTTCTGTAGACATGTGAGGACCATATGGTTCCAACATGGGTGTGACTTCATTGTAAGTGAAATCCTACCAGAAAACTTTATCTCACTTTGTACCGCTGCTTTGTTTTTTTCTTGGTATGTGTCATGAGTATTTGCACCTATCACACTTGTAATGTTTTCATGTATATTATTTCCTCCTGTATGTAAATTTTCAAGAACAGGAAATGTCTTGTCTTTGCATTTTCAGAATTTAGCAGAATCTTGCCCATAGTGACCACTCATTTTTTAAATAAATGAATATATGCAATTATCTTCTTTTCCTGTTATGCTTTCTTATTTGAAAAGAAGTAAAAATTTAAATATTAGAGGCACAATAAAAATATATTGATATATTTTAATTATATATTAAATACATTTATTTAATATATATTTATATTTTAATTCCCAGTACAGAGATTGCAAAAGAGGAGCAATCATTCTTTCATCTGTGAAATCAGTACTATGCCTTATGTATTTTATATGGGTTATTGTATTACTAATTATAGTTTGGTCAGAACACTGTTATTATGCCTCCTATAATGTTGTTTACAAATATACTTTATGTTTCTTAATTTGTAATTAAATCTAAAATGATAAAAAGTTACCACACATCCCCAGTTTTATGATTTTACTAGAATATATGTGTGTGTATATAAATATGCATATATAAAGGATAAACAGGTATTATGAAATAACGTGGTCACTTAAAAATTAAATAGAACACAAAGGTTTGAAAATGCTGTTATGCTGGGCGCAGTGGCTCAAGCCTGTAATCCCAGCACTTTGGGAGGCAGAGGTGGGCAGATCACGAGGTCAGGAGATCGAGACCATCCTGGCTAACACGGTGAAACCCTGTCTCTACTAAAAATACAAAAAATTAGCTGGACGTGGTGGTGGGCGCCTGTAGTCCCAGCTACTTGGGAGGCTGAGGCAGGAGAATGGCGTCAACCCGGGAGGCGGGGCTTGCAGTGAGCCGAGATTGCGCCACCGCACTCCAGCCTGGACGACAGAGCGAGACTCCATCTCAAAAAAAAAAAAGAAAAAAAAAAGAAAAGAAAAAAAAGAAAATGCTATTACAAATGCCAAAAGCCCTGGGCATACACTGTGTATAAAATGATCCTGTTTATTGTGAATAAATTGTTTACCACATGCTATTTCATCATACCTGTTTAAATAGCCTTTATAATTACTCATTTTCTAATTCAGCAGAATAACAAAAGGGGTCCCAAAAATGATTTATTTAGTAATCCTCTACCAATGAATTCACCACTTGCTTCCAACTTTTTTGTCACTATGCAAAAATATTGTAATGAGCATTATGGTAAACAAACCTTTGTAAATCTTTGTAAATATATCTTTGTGGTCAATATCTTGTAGTGGGAAGGGTAAACAAAAGGGGTATACCCTTCAATATGTTATACATGTTGACAAATTGCATTCTAAATTTGCACACATTTACACTTCCCAATGATAATGTCTATACCCTTATCTTCAATCTCACTAGCAATGTCTAAAGGCATAGTTTCTGAGACGAAGTAAACAAAGAAGATAACATTTGAACTCGGCCCTGTTTTCCAAATCTGTACTATTTCTAATACACAATACAGTCTCTGTGTGGCTAAAGAAAGTCTAGATGATGCTTATATTTTATAGACATTTCTAGCATATTTAATGCTATCGAATATGTGTTCTCATTTCATGTCTAACACCAATAAAAAGCAGCTTTGAGGTGGCTAATTGACTTGCGTAAGGACGTGTAACTACCCATTTTCCTGCACTCTGCTACTTTCTCGTTCAGAGCTTATCCTGTAACAATCCACATGATCTTAGGCACACAACAACCTTTTTACCCAAAATTTCTGATTAATAAAATGAAAAAAAAAAGTAAAGTGATCCAACTAGATGGTATCTATGGTAACTCAAAGTTTCATGTTTTTTAAAAAATTGTATCCCCTTAGAGCAGGGATTAAAAAGTGGAATCCAATCTACTTCTTATATACTACCAGAAAAAAAACATTATTTTTGTGGGAGTGTGTGTCTGTGTGTTTGTAAGCACAAGGAGAGGGTGTGACGAAGAGAAAATGCTCTTATAAGTGTTTTAAAAGAATTATAACTTTCCAGGTATTACATTTGGTTGCAGTGTATGAAGTTATAACCAATTGACACTTTGCTAGTATGAATTTCTGTTAACTGCATTCCAGTTGCAAGATTTTGAGTCTCAATATTCAACCACAAGTTTCAACAAGTTCTATTATGAACCCAAAAGCTTCCTTCAGTGATGTAGAAGTCAACAAGATTCCCCATCAGATCACATGTTGACTAGGCAGAAAACATAAAAAATATGAATAGCCAAAGATGAGACAGAGTTATCAATTTGTACCCAGGGTATTTTTATTTCTTGAAATTTCACTCTCTATCTTTAGCTTGACTGATACTAAAATTAGATATGTTTATTTTTTTTTTCAAGTTCTTTCATGTCTGAAAAAAGAAATTGAGGTCACAATTTTACTAGACCATATTCTCAACTGAATCATTAGATCATGAGGTGGTCTTCAGTAGGTCACTTGAATACTTGTGTGTAAACTGAGGATAATTAACACTGTAAATATCACAACTGTATTGTACTCTCTTTGTAGACAAAAATGACCAAATGAGAGTATTAGTACTAAATACACCACTCTTGCTATTCATTACTGTCTGCCAAGCGATTTACCCTTGTAGAACTTAGGTTATAATCAAGAACAAAAAAAACCTGGATTTGGAATAGTACAAATTATCTTCTTAAATCCAAAGCAAATGCTACGCTTATTAATTCTTATTTTGAATTTGAAAGCAAATCAGAGCACATATTCAACAGCAAGAGTCTAATATCCTTCTCAATGTTCATTCTTATTTTCACTAAATAAACTCAACAAATATTTATGAAACGCCTAGACTTTGTGGTAATCTGCTGGGTACTGTGAGATCCTTAGCCAATGTATTTTTAAACTTATAGTCTTACATTTACATTCCTTCTTTGCCTCCTTATTTTGTTTTCCTTCCTTCAGTGGTTTCTTGAGAGACTGTGTCTTTCTACTCTACCAATTCTTGTCCAGGCCTTCACCATGGTATCCACGGTGTAAATCATCTCCTCTTTCACTAAAGCAAGAGGTAATTTTAAGAAATACGCATTTGAGAAACACTGGGAATAATGGCAGACAGGAGACAGTACTAAGGTGCAGCTCCTGCAGGGACAGGCAGAATACAGTGTAGAGACTCACAATGTGAACTTTTGCTCCAAGAACCACCACAGGAACATACCACAAAAACGAAATGAATTCACAGACCCTTTGAAAAAAGCAGCTTACTGCTGCAAACTGTGAGCGAGCCAAATACTGAGTTTCCAAAGTGTGAGGTGGGGAAAATGTTGCCTCTGAACACACATCCCCACTGGGGAACCTGAAAAGACAGATCACAGAAGGATTTAGCCTTACCTAGAGTTGAAATGGGTTTAGGGAGCTGAGCAAAACATAAAAGCCGAAGAAGCAGCAGAAAGAGCCCTGTAGGTACTCCTGGTCCCCAGTGCAAGTCCAGGGAAGACATGTCTGGCTTTAATTCACAATGATCCTTGGGAAAGGAAAGCAACCAGTAGAATTGGGGAGAGACCACAGGTTGGAGGACGTTCCTAGCTAAACTTTGTACTAATTTCGACTGAGCACAAATTTTCCTGAGCAGAATCCCGGAATGTGAACAGGAAGTGAAGATAAGAGTGCAGAACCCATAGTGGAAGGTGCAGGCAGGTGGGAAGGGGTGAGGTCTGAGAGCCCTGCTTGCTTTCTCAGCATGGAGGCTTGTAGCCTGGGCAAGATTTCAGTGCTGTTCTGCAGTTGTCTGTACATAAACTCAGTGCTGTTGGGAGTAAGACTGGCCTTGCAGGCAGTGTGGGAGCTGGGTGAAGCCTGTCACTGCTGGCTTTCCCCACTTCCCTGGCGACCTGTATGATACAGGAGAGACAGCTATAATCCCCCTGAGAACATAACTCCATTTGCCTGAGAACCACCCCTCATCCTACATAATGACTGCAGCAAGCCCTGCCCAAAGTGTGAGCGCAGACATTCCTAATCCTGCTCCCACCTGATGGTTTTTCTCTACCCAACTTGACAGCCAAAGACAAAAGTCATAAACTCTTGGGAGTTTTATGGCTCTGCTCATCACCTGAGAAACCTGAGTACTTATCCTGACTAACATAGGGCAAGATTACATCCTCCTTCTACTATTGCAGCTTGTGCTGTCTTGAAAGTGTCACCTTCCTGCTGGAATCCAACCAACTCAAGTCATTACAGCAACTCATAACAGGAACAACTCTATTCCAAAGGAGAAAACAACAGCTAATTCCACTACCTGCAACACCCTGGCTAACCAGAGATCCTGAATCTGTCCACATGACAACTCCACTGCTAGCATAGCTAACATTTGAGAAAACCAGCACACTAAATAAAATTACAACCAAAGACTCCCACAGAGTCCATGTCACTTCCCTGCCACCTTCACCAGAGCGAGTGCTGGTATCTATGGCTGGAAGACCTGAAGACAGATCACACCACAGGATTTTTGCACACACTCCCCAGCACCATCCGTGGTCCTAATAGTCCCTCTGGGTGGCTAGACCCAGAAGGGCAATAACAATCACTGCAGTCTGGCTCTCAGGAAGCCCCATCCTTAGGGGAGGCAGGAGAGCACCACACCAAGAGATCACCCTATGGGACAAAAGAATCTGAACAGAAGCCGTTGTGTTCCAGATGTTTCCACTGAAATCACTGAAATAGTCTACCCAAATTAGAAGGAACTAGAAAAGTAATTCTGGTACTATAATAAAAGGCTCTATAATACCCCCAATAGCTCACACTAAGGCTCTATAATACCCCTAATAGATCACACTAACTCTCCAGCAATGGAGCCACACCAAGAATAAACCTCTGAATAAACAAAGAATTCAGACCACTGATTATTAAGCTACTCAAAAAGGCACAAGAAAAATTTAAAAACTGACTTAAAGAAATTTAAAAAACAATATAGAATATGGATGAAAAAGCCTCCAGAGAAATAGATGTCATAAAGAAAAAACAGTCACAACTTCTGGAAATGAAAGACACATTTAGAAAAACGTAAAATATGCTGGAAAGTTTCAGCAATAGAATAAAAAAAAATACAAGAAAGCAATTCCATAGTTCAAAGACAAGGCTTTTGAATTAACACAATTTGACAAAGACAAAGGAAAAAGAACTAAAATATGAACAAAGCCTTCAAGAAATTTGGGATTATGTTAAACAACCAAACATAAGAATAATTGGTATTCCTGAGAAATCTAAAAGTTTGGAAAACTTATTTGAGGAAATAATCAAGGAAACCCTAACATCTAGACATTCAAATACAGGAAGCTCAAAAGACACACAGGAAATTCATCACAAAAAGGTCATCATCTAAGCCCACAAAATAAAATATAAACATAGTCATCAGGTTAAAGTCAAGATGAAGGAATGAATCTTAAGAGCTGTGAGGAAAAAGCATCAGGTAATCTATAAAGAAAAACCTATCAGATTAACAGCAGAATTTTCAGCAGAAACCATGAAAGCCACAAAGGATTAGAGTCCTATTTTTAACCTCCTTAAACAAAATAATTATTTGTCGAGAATTTTGTACCCAGTGAAACTAAGATTCATAAATGAAGGACAAAGAAAGTCTTTTCCAGATGAAGGCTGAGAGAATTCACCACTACCAAGCCAGCACTACAAGAAATGCTAAAAGGAGCTGTAAATCTTGAAGCAAATCCTCCTCAGAAGAGTCCAAAATAAAACCTCTTAAAGCATAAATGTCACAGGGTCTATAAAATAATAACACAATGAAAAAAATAATACAATAATACAATAAAAAAATAAAAACAAAACAACGTATTCAACAAAACAACTGGCAAGATGAATACACAGTGTGCATAGCTCGATAGTAAGGTTGAATGTAAATTGCCTACATGCTCCACTTGGAAGATACAGAATGGTAGAATGAATAAAATAAAAATCCATCAACCAAATATTTGCTGTCTTCAAGAAACACACCTAATATACAAGGACTCACATAAGTTTAAGGTAATGAGTGGAAAAAGATACTTCATGCCAATGAAAACCAAAAGTGACCAGGAGTAGCTATTCTTATATCAGACAAAATAAACTTTAAAGGAATAACAGTTAAAAAAGACAAAGAGGGACATTATATAATAAGAAAAGGATTAGTCCAAACAAAATATCACAGTCATATATATCTAACACAATAATAGTAGGGGACTTCAATACTCCACTGATGGCACACACAGATCATCAAGACAGAGAGTCAATGAAGAAACAATGGACTTAAACTGTACCCTAGCACAAATGGACTTAACAGATATCTATAGAACATTCTACTAAAAACTGCAGAATATACATTCTTTTCATCAGCACATGGAACATTCTCAAAGATAGACCATATGATAGGGCATGAAACAAATTTCAGTAAATTTAAGAAAATAAAAATTATATTAAGTACTCCAAAAGGAACACTTAAAACTATACAAATACATGGAAATTAAATAGCCTGCTCCTGAACAATCTCTGGATCAACAATGAAATCAAGATGGAAATTAATAAATTATTTGAACTGAATGATAATAGTGATACAACCTATCAAAACCTCTGGGATACAGCAAAAGCAGTACTAAGAGAAAAGTTCATAGCATTAAATACTTACATCAAGAAGTCTGGAAGAACACAAATAAATAATATAGGTCACACTTCAAGGAACAAGAAAAACAAGAACAAACCAAACACAAACCCAGCAGAAGTAAAGAAATCACAAAGATCAGAGCAGAACTAAATGAATTGAAACAAAAAAATACAAAAGATAAATGAAGCAATAAGGCTGGTTATTTGAGGAAAAACAAAAATCTATGAACCATTAGTGATATTAACCAAGAAAAGGAGAGAGAAGAGCCAAATAAGCTCAAGTAGATAGGAAATGGGAGATATTATAACTGATACCACAGAAATACAAAATAGAATTTAAGGTTACTATGAACACCTTTGTGCACATAAACTAGAAACCTAGAAGAGACAGATAAATTCCTTGAAATATACAACCCTCCTAGATTAAACCAGGAAGAAATACAAACTTTGAAAAGACCAATAACAAGTAGGAAATTGAAACAGTAATAAGAAAATTTTGGCAAAAAACCCAAATCAAGGATCAAATGGATTCACAGTTGAACTCTATCATTCAAAGAATAATTAGTATGAATCCTACTGAAACTATTTCAAAAGACAGAGAAAGAGGGAAACCTCCCTAAATCATTCTATGAAGCCAGCATTAACCTAATGCCAAAACCAGGAAAAGACATAACAACAACAATACAGACCAATATCCCTGATGAACATAGATGTAAAAATCCTCAGCAAAATACTAGCTAACTAAATCCAACAACATATCAAAAAGATAATACATAATGATCCAATGGGTTTTATCAGAGGGATTCAGGATTGGTTTAACATAGGCAAGTCAATAAATGTGAGACACCACATAAACAGAATTAAAAAGGAAAACCATAGTCTGGTGCAGAAGGATTTGACCAGATCCAGCATTACTTTATGATTAAAGCCTTAGCAAAGTAAGCATAGAATGGATATACCTTAAGGCAATAAAAGCCATCTATAACAAACCCACAGTCACCATTATACTGAATTGGGAAAACTTGAAAGCATTTCCCCTGAGAATGTGAACAGGAAAAGGCTACCCACTCTCACTACTTCTACTAAACATAGTAATAGAAGTTCTAGCCAGAACAATCAGACAAGAAAAAGAAATAAAAAGCATCAAAATTCATAAAAATAAAATCAAACTGTTGCTATTTGCTGATGATATGATTGTACACCTGGAGAACCCTAAAGACTCATCCAAAAAGTTCCTAGAATGGTACAATAAATTCAGTAAAGCTTCAGGATACAAAATCAATGTACACAAATCAGTAGCTCTGCTATACACCAACAGTGACCAAACTGAAAATCAAATCATGAACTCAACCCCTTTTACAATAGCAAAAAAAAAAAAAAAAAAGAAAGAAAAAAGAAAAAAAAAGCACTACCTTAGGAATATATTTAAACAAGGAGGTGAAAGATCTCTACAAGGAAAACTACAAAACACTGCTGAAAAAAATCTCAGACAATACAAACAAATGGAAACACATTCCATGCTTATCAAGGAGTGGAATCAATATTGCAAAAATAACCATACCACTAAAGGCAATCCATAAATTCAATGCAATTCCCATAAAAACACCACCAGCATTATTCACAGAACTAGTAAAAATAATCCTAAAATTAATATGGAACCAAAACAGAGACTGCAAAACCAAAGCAAGACTAAAAAAAAAGAACAAATCTAGAGGTAACATATTACTAGACTTTAAAGTATACTACAAGGCTATAGTTATCAAAACAGCATGGTACTGGTATAAAAACAGGCATGTAGCCTAACAGAACAAAATGCAGAACCCACAGAAAAGTCAAATACTTCAGATTTTCAAGATGGCCTAAAAGGAACAGCTCCAGTCTGCATCTCCCAGTGTGATTGAAGCAGAAGATGGGTGATTTTGCATTTCCAACTGAGGTACCTGATTCATCTCATTGCGACTGGGTGGATAGTGGGGGCAACCCATGAAGGGGGCAAGTTGAAGCATGGCAGGGCATCACCAAGGGCAAACCGAAGCAGGGCAGGGCATCACCTCACCCGAAAAGCACAAGGGGTCGGGGGATTTTGCAATCCTAGCCAAGGGAAATTATGACAGACTATACCGTGAAGACTGGGACACTGCCACCCAAATACTGCACCTTTCCAATGGTCTTAGCAAACAGCAGACCAGTAGATTATATCTCATACCTGGCTCAGCGGGTCACACCCCCACAGAGCTCACTGCTAGCAGAGCAGTCCAAGATCAAACTCCAAGGTAGCAGCCTGGCTTGAGGAGGGGCATCTGCCATTGCTGAGACTTGAGTAGGTACACAAAGAGTCCCGGAAGCTCGAATTGGGTGGAGCCCACTGCAGCTCAACAAGGCCTGCCTGCCTCTGTAGACTCCATGTCTGGGGGCAGGGCATAGCTGGACAAAGGGCAGCAGAAACTTCTGAAGACTTAAACCTCCCTGTCTGACAGCTCTGAAGACAGCAGTGGTTCTCACAGCTCTCAGTGTTTGAGTTCTGAGAACAGACAGCTGCCTCCTTAAGTGGGTCCCTGACACCCACGTAGCCTAACTGGGAGACACTTTCCAGTAGGGACCAACTGATACCTCATAAAGCCAGGTGCCCTACTGAGATTAAGCTTCCAGAGGAAGTATCAGGCAGCAACATTTGCTGTTCTGCAATATTTGCTGTTCCGCAGCCTCTGCTGGTAATACCCAGGCAAACAGGATCTGGAGTGGACCTCCAGCAAACTCCAACAGACCTGCAGCTGAGGGTCCTGACTGTTAGAAGGAAAACTAACAAACAGAAAGAAATAGCATCAGCATCAACAGGAAGGACATACACACCAAAACCCCATCTGTAGGTCACCATCATCAAAGACCAAAGGTACATGAAACCACAAAGATGGGAAGAAACCAGAGCAGAAAAGCTGAAAATTCTAAAATCTAGAGCACCTCTTCTCCTCCAAAGGATTGCAGCTCCTCGCTAGCAACGGAACAAAGCTGGACAGAGAATGAGTTTGACGAGCTCACAGAAGTAGGCTTCACAAGGTTGGTAATAACAAACTTCTCTGAGCTAAAGAAGGATGTTCGAACCCATCACAAGGAAGCTAAAAACCTTGAAAAAAGATTAGATGAATGACTAACTAGAATAACCAGTGTAGAGAAGACTTAAATGACCTGATGGAGCTAAAAACCATAGCATGAGAACTACGTGATGCATGCACAAGCTTCAGTAGTCGATTTGATCAAGTGGAAGAAAGGATATCAGTGATTGAAGATCAAATAAATGAAATGCAGCAAGAAAAGAAGTTTAGAGAAAAAAGAGTAAAAAGAAATGAACAAAGCCTCCAAGAAATATGGGACTATAAGGAAACACCAAATCTACCTTTGACTGGTGTACCTGAAAGTGACAGAGAGATTAGAACCAAGCTGGAAAACACTCTTCAGAATATTATCCAGGAGAACTTCCCCAACCTAGCAAGGCAGGTCAACATTCAAATTCAGGAAATACAGAGAATGCCACAAAGATACTCCTTGAGAAGAGCAACCAAGACAGATTCACCAAGGTTGAAATGAAGGGAAAAATGTTAATGGTAGCCAGAGAGAAAGGTCGGGTCACCCACAACGGGAAGCCCCTCAGACTAACACCAGATCTCTTGGCAAAAACTCTACAAGCCAGAAGAGAGTGGGGCCAATATTCAACATTCTTAAACAAAAGAATTTTCAACCAAGAACTTCATATCCAGCCAAACTAATTTTCGTAAGTGAAGGAGAAATAAAATCCTTTACAGACAAGCAAATGCTGAGAGATTCTGTCACCACCAGGCCTGCCTTACAACAGCTCCCGAAGGAGGCACTAAACATGGAAAGGAACAAACGGTACCCGCAACTGCAAAAACATGCCAAATTGTAAAGACCATCGAAGCTAGGAAGAAACTACATCAACTAATGGGCAAAATAACCAGCTAACAACATAATGATGGGATCAAATTCATACACAATATTAACCTTAAATGTAAATGTGCTAAATGGCCCAATTAAAGGACACAGACTGGCAAATTGGATAAAGCGTCATGACTCATCAGTGTGCTGTATTTAGGAAACCAATCTCACATGCAGAGACACACATAGGCTCAAAATAAAGGGATGGAGGAAG
>NW_012115155.1:13982064-13985159 GCF_000951035.1 Colobus angolensis palliatus | reverse complement strand
AACTAGAAAATCTAGAAGAAATGGATAAATTCCTGGACACATACACCCTCCCAAGACTAAATCAGGAAGAAGTTGAATCCCTGAATAGACCAATAACAGACTCTGAAATTGAGGCAATAATTAATAGCCTACCAACCAATAAAAAGTCCAGGACCAGATGGATTCACAGCCGAATTCTTCCAGAGGTACAGAGCTAGTACCATTCCTTCTGAAACTATTCCAATCAATAGAAAATGAGGGAGTCCTCCCTAACTCATTTTATGAGGCCAGTATCATCCTGATACCAAAGCCTCGCAGAGACAGAAAAAAAGACAATTGTGTAGACCAATATCCCTGATGAATACTGATGCAAAATCCTCAATAAAATACTGGCAAACTGAATCCAGCAGCACATCAAAAAGTTTATCCGCCAAGAGCAAGTTGGTTTCATCCCTGGAATGCAAGCCTGGTTCAATATGCAAAAATCAATAAACGTAATCTATCACATAAACAGAATCAATGACAAAAACCACATGATTATCTCAATAGATGTTGAAAAGGCCTTGGACAAAATTCAACACCCCTTCATGCTAAAAAATGTCAATAAACTAGGTATTCATAGAATGTACCTCAAAATAATAAGAACTATGATAAACCCACAGCCAATATCATACTGAATGGGAAAAACTGGAAGCATTCCCTTTGAAAACTGGCACAAGACAGGGATGCCCTCTCTCATCACTCCTACTCAACATAGTGTTGGAAGTTCCAGCCAGGGCAATCAGACAGGACAAAAAAAATAAACAGTATTCGGTGAGGAAAAGAGGAAGTATTGTCCCTGTTTGCAGATACATAATTGTATATTTAGAAAACCCCATCATATCAGCTCAAAATCTCCTTAAGCTGAGAAGCAATTTCAGCAAAGTCTCAGAGTACAAAATCAATGTGCAAAAATCACAAGCTTTCCTATACACCAATAACAGACAAACAGAGAGCCAAATCATGAGTGAACTCCCATTCACAATTGCTAAAAGAGAATAACATACCTTGGAATCCAACTTACAAGGGATGTGAAGGACCTCTTCAAGGAGAACTACAAACCACTGCTCAACAAAATAAAAGTGGAGACAAACAAATGGAAGAACACTGCATGCTCATGGATAGGAAGAATCAATATTGTGAAAATGGCCATACTGCCCAAGGTAACTTATAGATTCAATACCATCCACATCAAGTTACCAAGGACTTTCTTCACAGAATTGGAAAAAAAGAAACTTTAAAGTTCATATGGACCCCAAAAGGAGCCCGCATTGCCAAGAAAATCCTAAGCAAAAAGAACAAAGATGGAGGCATCACGCTACCTGACTTCAAACTATACTACAAGGCTACAGTAACCAAAACAGCATGGTACTGGTATCAAAACAGAGATATAGATAAATAGAACAGAACAGAGGCCTCAGAAATAACACAACACATCTACAACCATCTGATCTTTGACAAACCTGACCAAAACAAGAAATGGGGAAAGGATTCCCTATTTAATAAATAGTGCTGGGAAAACTGGCTAACCATATGTAGAAAGCTGAAACTGGATCCCTTCCTTATATCTTACACAAAAATTAACTCAAGATGGATTAAAGACTTAAATATTAGACCTAAAACCTTAAAAACTCTAGAAGAAAACCTGGACAATACAATTCAGGACATAGGCATGGGCAAGGACTTCATGACTAAAACACCAAAAACAATGACAACAAAAGCAAAAATTGACAAATGGGATGTAATTAAACTAAACAGCTTCTGCACAGCAAAAGAAACTACCATCAGAGTGGACAGGCAACCTACAGAATGGGAGAAAAATGTTGCAATCTACCCATCTGACAAATGGGCTAATATCCAGAATCTACAAAGAACTTAAACAAATTTACAAGAAAAAAATCAAACAAACCCATCAATAAGTAGGCAAAGGATATGAACAGACACTTTTCCAAAGAAGACATTTATGCAGCCAACAGATACATGAAAAAATGCTCATCATCACTGGTCACCAGAGAAATGCAAATCAAAACCACAATGAGATACTGTCTCACGCCAGTTAGAATGGCAATCATTCAAAAGTCAGGAAACAACAGGTGCTGGAGAGGATGTGGAGAAATAGGAATGCTTTTACACTGTTGGTGGGAGAATGAACCAGTTCAACCATGGTGGACAACAGTGTGGCAGTTCCTCAAGGATCCAGAACTAGAAGTACCATTTGACCCAGTGATTCCATTACTGGGTATATACCCAAAGGATTATAAATCATGCTACTATAAAGACACATGCACATGTATGTTTATTGTGGCATTATTCACAATAGAAAAGACTTGGAATCAACCCAAATGTCCATCAGTGATAGACTAGATTAAGAAAATGTGGAACATATACACCATGGAATACCATGCAGCCATAAAAAAGGATGATTTCATGTCCTTTGTAGGGATATGGATGAAGCTGGAAACCGTCGTTTTGAGCAAACTATTGCAAGGACAGAAAACCAAACAGCACATGTTCTCACTCATAGGTGGGAATTGAACAATGAGAACACTGGGACACAGAGTGGGGAACAACACACACTGGGGCCTGAGATGGGGTGGGGGAATAGGGGAGGGATAGCATTAGGAGAAATACCTAATGCAAATGATGAGTTTGGGTGCAGGACACCAACATGGCACATACATACATATGTAACAAACCTGCACGTTGTGTAGAACTAGAACTACATATGTATCCTAGAACTTAAATTGTAATAAATAAAATTTTAAAAAGTCAAATACTTACAACCAACTGATCTTTAACAAAGCAAACAAAAACATAAAGTGGGGATAGTGTACCCTATTCAACAAATGGTGCTGGGATAATTGACAAGTCACATGTAGAAGAATAAAACTGGATCTTCATCTCTTCCCTTATGCAAAAACCAATTCAAATAGATCAAAAACTTAAATCTAAGACCTGAAACCATAAAAATTCTAGAAGGTATCATTGGAAAAAAACTCTTCTAGACATTGGCTTAGAAAAGAATTTCATGACCCAAAACCCAAAAGCAAATGCAAAACAAATAAAAAACAAATCAA
>NW_012115155.1:13959709-13981712 GCF_000951035.1 Colobus angolensis palliatus | reverse complement strand
ACGGATCGTAAGATTGCGTATGCAAACAGAAAATACCACTCTGGTTTAATGTGTGGTGGGGTGCTTAATGGGTTAGCTGGAGTATAGTTGTCTGGGTCACTTAGGAGATCAGGTAGGAATAGCCACTAGTATTATTAGAATGATGGGAGACAATGGGAGAAAATTTTTGCAAACTATACATTTGACAAAGCACTAGTATCCAGAATCTACAAGGAATGTAAACAAATGAGCAAAAGGAAAACAATCCCATCAAAAAGTGAGCTAAGGACATGAATAGACAATTCTCAAAAGACAATACGCAAATGGCCAATGCAGACATGAAAAAATGCTCAATATCACTAATTATCTGAGAAATACAAATCAAAACCAGAATGCGATACCACCTTACTCCTGCAAGAATGGCCATAATTTAACAAACAAACAAACAAACAAAACAGACATTGTTGTGGATGCGGTGAAAGGGAACGATGGTGGGAATGTAAACTAGTACAACTGCTATGCAAACAGTATGGAGATTCCTTAAAGAACTAAAAGTAGAACTACAATTTGATTCAGCAATCTCACTGCCTGGTGTCTACCCAGAAGAAAAGAAATCCTTATATGAAAAGGACACTTGCACACGCATGTTTATAGTAGTATAATTTGTAATTGAAAAAATATGCAACGAGTCTAAATGTTTATCAACCAATGAATGAATAAAATGTTATATATATATGCTATATATATGTATATACTACATATATGTATATGCTATATATATGTGTGTATGTATGTATATACATCATGGAAAAATACTCAGACATAAAAATGAATGAAATAATGGCATCTGCAGCAACCTACATGGAGTTGGATACCATTATTCTAAACAAAGTAACCTAGGAATGGAAAACCAAACATTGCATGTTTTCTCTTACATGTGGGAGTTAAGCTATGAGGACACAAAGGCATAAGAATGATATAATGGACTCTAAGGACTTGGGGGAAAGGGTGGAGATATAAAAGGGCTGAGAGATAAAAGACTACAGATTGGGTACAGTGTGCACTGCTTGGATGATTGGTGCACCAAAATCTCAGAAACCACCACTAAAGAACTTATTTGTGTAACCAAACACCACCTGTTACCCCAAAATTATTGCAATAATAATAAAAAAGAAAAAAAAGGCAAAACTTAGAAACTAAGTATTATTTGGAGATGGTTATAAAAAGAAATATGCGTCTAATATTGTCATTCTCACTCTTTTTTCCTTGTTCCATACAAGCTTTAGAGGCAAGAGGGAGAGAAATTCTAGGCAGACAGGGTGGGTCCCCAGTGAAACCCCACCTTAGGGTTGAAAATCCTGAAACCCATGGCCCAAAGTGGGAAATTCTATCCCTGTTTGCCTGCACTCCTTCAATTGGTTCTTTATGAATAAGGTATTTTTATAATCGTATGTTGCCTTTTCCGAAACTACCTACAGCCCTCACTGCCCCCTATCCTGGGCCTATAAAGACCCCAGACTCAGTCTAGAGAGGGGAGAGAAGTGACTTGACTGGAGGGAGACAACTTGACTTGAGGGTTGTTGGCTGGACTTCAAAGGAGAGACAGCTTAACTTCTGAGAGACTGACTTCAGGGAAGAGCTGGTTATACTTTGAGGGACGATAACCTGCCAGTCCCTTCCATCTCCACTGAGAGCCATTTCTATTGCTAAATAAAATTCTTCAGCTCCCCCATTCTTCAAGTGTCTGTGCGATCTCATTCTTCTGGAATGCCAGACAACAGCTCTGGATCCACCAAGTGCAGGTACCCAAAAAAGGCTGTCACACTGGCCCTTTGCCCTCAATGGCAGAGGGCAGCTACCCCATTTGATGAGGCAAGGGGCCCACTGAGCTGACAACACACCACTGTCCACAGACAACAATACTAACAGAGCATTGTAACTTGCTCTCTGGGATTTTGGGGGTTGCAAGCACCCCTACTGGGGTGCCACTGTGGCGTCTGCATAGAGCTTGCTCCTGCTGGTACCCAAAATGGCTAGCTGGATCTCACACTTGCTCACTCACATGCTTCCTCCTGCAAGGGGTTAAGTGCCACAGATGGAGTAAACAAGGCACCCACATCACAAGTCCAAAAAAGGGGTCGAGAAAAATCCTGCATCACAAAATCTTGATTATAACTATCAAAATTCCTCATAGTCTCACTCCAAATTGACTTTCAGATCAAAGTTATTTCTCAAAGTCAAAACCATCAGTAAATTTTTTGATACTATGTTATTTATTATAAATAGAAAGGAGATGAAAAAACACTCAAATATAAAGACTTAAGAAAAAAACTCTTTATCATCAAACATTCAACTTTCTTTCAAGCTAAAGTGTATTAACATACCTACTTCTCCCTCTCCCCCTGCCCTTTGGAAGACTCTGTATTTTATTCATATTTAATCTGTATCAACAAGGAAAGTAAACTTGTACTACTTCAGTGGATCCCTTCAAACATTCATTCTAGCTGGCCAAGAAGGACTTATTTTCTTTGTAAAATGGTATGGTCACATTCATATACCCATTCATTAAACGGTTGTTTTCTAATCTGTTAGGGAACCTGCCTACCCTCAGTAATAACATACTCTTCATTTCTTCAACTAGTAGTTATTTCAAAAGTAATTCATCGTTTTAAATAATGAGGTAACTCTTAGTGAGAATCACAAAAGCAATTCTTGCCAGCTGGCATTTGTCAGTGAGTAATAGATCACCAAAGGTATTGGATGCTCCTGGTGGGTGAGGCTAATACATCATCCATATGAAATGCTGGGATGATATGTTGAAGATGATGAAGATCAAGATGTCCAAGAAAGGGACTGGATGGTTTCCTTTTTTAGATGGAGAAAAAAGGAAAACGAGAAAGAAAAAAACATGTAATTTAGAAAAGTAACAAAGCATCCTGAGGATCTTTAAATTACAGCTGTGTCGTTGGTAAATTTTTAATAAGATTGGCTAAAGAAGTAAGGCAATTTTTCTTTTAAAAAGAATAAAATAAGTATCTTCCCAATTGTAAAGTATTATGAATTACATTTTCTTAATAAGCCAGCTGTATGTTAAGCGTTACTTCCTGCAAAGTCACCAAGCAATGTGGAGTCTTGCATTCATGCTATTAAGCATATAAAACTGTGGAGGTGCAGTTTCATAAACAGGGTACTCCTTTATAGGAGGCTGAGTTGTTTCACCTCTGCGGGGTTAGATTGTGAGGGTTCACTCTAACAGACCAAGTGTGTTTCTAACTTAATAACACATAAGGTCTTTTGTTGTCATGGCAATCATAAGACTACAGTTTCTCCCCATATGGAAGGTAGTAAATCTAACTTTTACAAGAACAGCATTTTAGGATAACATGAGAAATTAGTATTTTATAAAAGCACATTTTCAAAACCTCAGATCTACACAAAATATGCACACATGCTTGTACTCAAATTAACCACCTCCCCAACCCATGCACAGAGCACGTCTAAACCACTTTAATCTGAAAATGTCTTGAACTCTTGAAAGTACCCCAAAGCCCCCTTTTTTTGCTGACATGTAGCTTAGATTTTAAGTGTCCCATGGAATCACACTACTCCTAGACACACGCCCTACAAATATCAACAGCCTCAGATAGCAGCCTGCTTCTACACAGGGAACTAATAAGACCTCAAGTAAAATGAGTCGCATTTCTGATGAGCAGTTTCAGGTTTTTAGTGCTTGTAAGCTGCAACTGTTATACTTGATCATTAAAATGTTTGGAGGTACAGTTTTGATGGGATGAGAGAAAGTAATTGGTCATATGAAATTCAGGATACCATTCTGAAGGATGAAAACCAGAAAGGTGAGGAACTAGTGTAAGAAACTGACCAAGCCCTCAATGATGACCCAATAATATAATGGTGAGTTTCAAAAACAGGCAATTGTTTTTGTAAGTGTGACTTTAGGCTTTGGATATTACAAAAGTCACAAATGGGAAATATGAAAATAAATTTGGAAGATTAAAAGATAATTTGTTTTCCTTTACTGCATATTTTGTTTTTATTTTCTTGAGAGTTCAATTTTAACCTGAATGCAAATATTCATTGAGCAGTATTGTTTATATGACTCTGTACTTGGTGCTGTGAATAAGGCATCTGCCGTTCCATTAAGGAGTTTACAACTGAGTGGAAAGTGGGTAAGGGGAGCAAAAAGGAGAAATTTATAAGTTTTTTATAATTTATAATTGTCTTCAAGAAATTTTTTAAAAATTTATAAAAACTTTATTTAAAAATTAGAAATTTATAAAAGTCAGCAAAAAGGGGGGCTTTAGGGTACTTTCAAGAGCTCAAGACACTTTCAGATTAAAGTGGTCTAGACGTGCTCTGTGCATGGGTTGGGGAGGGGGTTAATTTGAGTACAAGCATATGTGCACATTTTGTGTAGCTCTGAGGTTTTGAAAATGTGCTTTTATAAAATACTAAAAGTGAGATAAAGCAACAAAAAAGGGGCTTGCCTAGTGAATGCAGCAAAATTTTCATATAGAAAGTGATTATAATTTTCTTTCTGCTTAAACATGAGGAAAGATGTCTTTAGAATGAGAAGATTGAACAATCCAGTAACATATGATTAGTAAACTATTTTGAATAGAAAATTAACGGGGTTTGTTGGCAACCCCTTTAAATTGACATCTTATCTTGGACTTCTGAAATTTTCATTTATGGTTTTCTAAAAAAAACTTACCCAATAGTTTGGAAGCTTAAAAGAGAGAAGTTATCCTTCATCTTAAATTTCCCTTATATAAGATGCCATAAAAACATTGGATTGAGAAGTGGTGTATGGAGCGAGTCCAGCTAAAGAGAAGAGTAATAGCTGAGCTGTGGATGCAGGGCATGAGGCTTGTGCTGAGAAAATAGCAAGCATACAGTGCAGCTGAGTTTGGCCAATGTCTGATCCTCAAATGTTAATGTGCGTAACCAACGCTAGGTATCTTGCTGAAAATTAAAATTTATTTTTTATTTTTACGTTTTTAGAGATGGGGTCTTACATTTTCCAGGCTGATCTCAAAATCCTGGGCTCAAGAGATCCTCCTGCCTCACCCTCCTAAAGTGCTGAGATGACAGGCATGAGCCACCACATCTGGCCCTGAAAATTAAAATGTCTAAGCCTCAAATAAGAGATTTTATGTAGCAGGTCTGGGTGGAACTCAGGGAACAGCACTTTTAAGTAGTCCAAGAGATTTTGAAACATTTTGAGAACTTTACTTTCAAATTTTAATGCAGTTTTCTTTTAAATACTGATTTTTATTAGGCACAACGTATGTAAGACAGCAGGCCTCAATGTCACCTGTATACATGTGTCCAGCAGGTAATGTTCACATGTGAAGCATGCTGGCATATGACAGCAGGGTGTGGCAAGGACAGGGCAAACTGAAAGCCTCAGGTTCTGGATAAGGAAGCAGCTGTTACATAGTTGTAGCCAACTGTTGGTGTGGTTATGATTAATTTCCTCATTTAAAAGACTGTGTGTAAGCCAAACTGATATGTCTGTGGGCTGGAGATGGCCCTGGAGGGCTAGTTTTCAACATTGAGAATTTGAGTTTAAGTAGATTTGGAGGAGAGAGAGGAGATAAACCTGCAGAAAATGATTGAAGGCCTCAATGTTAGTGCCTTAATAAGTAGGCATTGAAGAGCCGTTGAATACTTGTGAACTGAAGAATGACATGTCTGGTAGTAGTTTCTAACTTGGCAATAGGGTTTCCAATTAAGGAAGCAATTTGTTGTAATGGAATGAGCCCTGGGCTTAGCGACAAACCCATTGGTGTCCCAGTCATACCACTTATATCTTGATTTAATCAAGGGATTCCGCTTAATTTCTGTAAGCTTGATTTTCCTTCTCTGTAAAATGACCACAATAAATTTATTGTGAACACTGAAAAAAGTAAGCAAAGGGCTGTATGTCTAGTAAGGTGATGTTCAAATGCATCTAGAGTTTTAGGTCAAAGGGAAGACAAAATAAATTACCAGAAATGTATTGGGAGCCTACTCTAATTTCTCAAGGAAGAAAGGGTAGAGCTAATATTTGCATAATGATCAGGCTGATGGCATAATTTAGGAGGCTAAGAAGGATAAACAAACTCCCCTAAGGACCTTTTTGCCATACTTTATGCAGGTGACAGAGAAGAATAAACAGCCAACAACCTAGAATGAAAGAGGGGCATTTACTGTACCATCTGGGAGGTGCTTCCATCAGTTCTATGGAGGAATTCCGTGGTGACTGGAAGTACAAAATCACTAAAGCTTATCTTCAGGCTACTGTGAGCCTTTCAGCAAACACAGCCTCTATTTCGGTATTGCTTAGAAGTTCACATCTTGAACTATGGATTCATTCAATGAAAGACACACCAAAAAAAAAAGGAGACAGTTCAAGAGACAATCTTCTTTAAAGGGTTAAAATAGATATAATTAGTATGCATCCCCACCACTACATCCTAAGGTTTTCATATGTCCATCCAAATTAGGCAAGGAACTTCTTCTGCCCACTGCTGCCATACCCTCTCTTGCTTTCTATTCTGTGATGGTAGGAATGTACTCATTGTGAAGGAGATATGGACAGCCCAGTGCCCACCTGGAAGGATAGCTGGGCAAGGAACATAATATAGAAGGGAGAAGGGTAAAGGTAATGGATGTATTCCTGGTGCAGTGGGCCACAAATCACCAATAAGACAGCAGTAATGACAAGGACTATCTATTCACATCCTGGCACAAGATGCTATCTTGATTTCTAAAAGCCTGCAAATGACTGGATAAGTAGTGGAAGACAGCTGTGTGAAAGGCCATAAATGATATCCCCATTGTACTGCTCCAGACACCTTCCCACAGCCTGGCTTTTATGTGGCAAAATATACATCTGAGAAGAGATGAATCTCTGCAGAAGATGGCTATACTTTGGCATTTAGCCAACTTACCAGTGAGTGGCAAGAACCTGGTTACAACAATTTATTTTTGAGTCAGCCATTTCAGCACCCACTTGTCCTCAGCTTCTGTGAGGCATAGCCACTAGATACATGCTGGAGAACTTTGTGACCAAGGATTAGAGCTCTTTCATTTTGAGATTGGATGATGTTTAGAAATGCCAATAAGAAGAGCTGTCTTACAAATCTAAGAATTGTTGAGACAGAAAGGAGTGTCTACAGTTAGTAACCAGTATTTCCCTCTCAAAGTTGGGGTTATCAGATGACTCATGTCTCAAGAGACAGTTGGATAGTGTTACCCTGGGACCACTCCATTAGACTAAATTGTATACTATTCTAATCACAAAATCATGGTGTACAAGTTTAGTGTCCCATTTATCTCTGTCTTCCAGATGGTCCAAGCCTCCCTGTGATGGTTAATTTTATGCATCAACTTGACTGGATTAAGAGACATATGGATAGCTGTTAAAGCATTATTTCTGGGTATATCTGTGAGAGTGTTTCTGGAAGAAACTGGTATTTGAATCAGTGAAGTGAATAAGGAAGATTCATTCTCAATGTGGGCAGGTACCATCCAATTGGTTGAGGGACCAGTTACAAGAAAACAGCAATAGAAGTGTGAATTTCCTCTCTTCTCTTTCAAAACTAAGGTACTCTTCTCCTTCTTTTAGACATCAGAACTCCATGTTCTCAGGCCTTCAACCTCAGACCACCAGCTCCCCCGATTCTGAGGCCTTCAGGATTGGACTGACTCCCTGGTTCTCTAGCTTGCAGATGGCATATTGAGAGAATTCTCAGCTTCCGTAATCACATGTGCCAGTTCCCCTAATAAATCCACTCTCACTTATCTATATCTATGTCTATATCTCCTATTGGTTCTTTCTGGAGAACCCTAATCGGTTTTCCTTAACATTCCTTCTATATTTAGTTGTCACTTTGTAGAGAGAGTCTTTCACAACATAGAATTTTTCAGAGTTGTGTGAATCAATTTCTTACATTCAATACACCAATCTAAAAACTATAACATAAAGTATTTTGAGAGGAGGAATATCTGGGGAGACCCTCTGTAATGATATGAAAAAAATTTTGAGTTTCCTTCTCTATTCTCACAATACAGTCAGCATAGGACACTTCACCTCTGGCCACCAAAATATGTGCCACAACCAACTCTGTGGCAAAAATCAGTGTGGTATTCTGGTAATAATTCATTTCAATTCTGACACTCTCTACCTGGACACAGATATCACGCGTTGATGGCTCAGTCCCAGAAGACAGCTCCCACTTTAGATGCCAGTTGCAGGTACTAAATTGTCACCTACACTTCTGATCAACTAGCTATCAATCAGAGGTTTCCATGACCCGCCTCCTCAAGTTCAATTAATTTGCTTGAGCAGCTCACAGAATTCAGGGAAACACCAGTTTATTATGAAGGATACTACAAAGGCTACAGACGAAAAGACAGATGGAAGAGATGCACAAGTCATGGTATTTCCATGCCCTCTTTCTGCATGTCACTGTCCAGGAACCTCTGTATGTTCATCTACGCATGAAGCTCCCTGAATCCAGTCCTTTTGGGTTTTTATGGAGGCTTTATTACATCATCAGCCATTAATATCAACACAACCTTCAGCCTCTCTCCCCTCCCCAGATGTGGGGGACTGGTGGTAGGACTACAATTTTCAACCCTCAAATCACCAGGTTGGTTCCCCTGGCAACCACCCCTCCTCCTGAAGCTATCTAGGAGCCCTCGGCAATCAGTCAACACATTAGCATACAAAAGGACATATCACTTTGGGGATTCCAAGTTGTTGTGTGCCAGAAACTGGGATTAAGACCAAACATGTATATTTTATTACAATATCATGCCTTTTTAATGCTTCTGTTGTTTTCATGGTCTCCTTTATAGACCTCCTTCAATGGGGAGGTGAAGAGTGGGGAGATACAGGTCTAAGTGCTTAGACTTCCCTCTTCCTTGCATCCTTTTACTAGTGTCCAGTGCAATAACAATACTTGACTGTTCTAATAGCAGAAGAGAGGTCAGGAAAGTAGTGCATTTGTTTGACTCTGCTCGGATAAGTTTATCCAACATTATTTGAGTAAGAGGTATTTATCATGGATCACATGCCACCCACTACAGTGTTGTAGTTGCAAGTTTTGCAAGGATGTTGGTTCAGCCTTTTTGTCAATGGAGTCAACCTTCTCAGACAACTCCCTTCAATACTGTCACTAAGGATCATGAGATACTATCTCAGAAGATCCACAAGACTTCAGAGAGGTAATTCCCAGCACCTGTGATGAGTTACTATCCTGATGCTTGAACATGACTAGTCAAGATGCCACAAGCAGATATTTTCTAGTCCAAGGATGTGTCTTATATCACCAGAACATCAGTTCTACTTTCAGAAGGTCATGCTGGTGACTAGACCTGCTATTCTACCAATTTTCTAACAAACAAGAGTCAACCTTTACAACATACACACCATGCAGTTTACACTTAAACTGCATTGCAATTCCCATACCTGACAATTCCACACCTGTTTTATATTACTTCCCAGAACTTACTACTACATAGCCTATTATATAATTTGCTTAAGTATTTTATTTACTAAGCGTCTTCTTTAGAGGAATATAAGCCACATAGTGAACTGTATCTCCCTATCTAGAACAATGCCAGGCACATAATAGGCACTCAATAAACATTGTTCCCTTTGTGAAGGATTGATGCCGATGAATCTTTGACTCTTGCCAAGCCCTGGTAGTAAGCTCCGTGCCTTGTATTCTAATTTCTAGTAGTAATAAATCCATTGTCTTTACATGCTTTATATTTCACCTGAGCACTTACCAGTCTCTGGTGTTATATAGCAGATACATATTTATGTGCTGTCCTCCTCCTCACCATTCCCCCAAGTAATATACCAGTGCTCTGAAAACTGTCATTTCCTCTGTTTTGTTCACTGCTCTTTTCCCAGTTCTTAGAGATGTACTGACACATAGTAGCATGAGTTCAAAAGGAAGGAAACTCCTGTGATTTGATTTTTGGCCCTTCCCATCTATGCCCTTTCATTCTTATCCAAACTGTCAACATCACTTCCTTCACTTGCTCTTTCCTTCAGAATCAGAGGCTTTTGGTTGTTTAGTGTTTTGTAAGGGTGGGGAACCTTCAACCTTTCATATTTGGAATTTTTTTATATAACAGCAAATATCATTTGGAGATAAAATGTTCAACATAATATTTTCCCAAATATGGTAATAGCAATTTGTGCAAATGGAAGATACAAGTGTAATGTGGCAGCACTAATTTTCTTTCTTTTTTTTTTTTTAGCACAAATATTCTTAGGTGTAACTGACTCTTAATATTGGGAAGAAAGGCAACCTTTTATTGGGTGCCCACTGAGTCAGTCACATAGCATAATTGAATGGTTAATCTTTTTAACAAAACATTCAGCTAAATTCTACTACAACCATTTTATATTCAAGAAACTGAGGCTCAAAGAAGTGAGGTTTCTGCTCCAAAATCATACAACTGATGGCTGCCAGAACTGTATTCTGCTGAGGGCTCTCTTGCTGACATCCTTTCCATCATCCTAACTTCCAAATCAATGTTCTGAAAATATTTCAAATCCAATGACTGTGTTCAAAAAAAAAAAAAGAGAGGCTTATTCTTTCATAGTCTCCTTTGAATATGTTGTGTGGCTTTTAGGAAACAAAGTTAGAGTGCAAAAATTAAAGAGGAGGAAAAAAGGATAATTATAACAAAATATATATTCACAAGAAGTAATATCCATTTCAATTGCTCTGCTACCTGAAAAGTTATCCACATGTCTGCTATTAGAAACCATAAGAGAGAAAAACCACAGCTCTGTATTTTAGATCAGTATTTCTCAGACGTCAATAATGTATAACCTCTAGTGTTTATGGAATTTTCTTTATTGCAATATTACCTAATGATGCTTAAAGTTTCATGCTTATTGATCCTTTACAACCAAGATAATTTAAGATGTTGAAAACCACAAGACTATAAAAACAAAATTCCATCTCAACAATATTTACTTAATGTGGTACGTGATATTGTTTGAGGACAGTGAATGGTTATTTTCAATTTGAATATAGTTCTGAAGCACATAGCATGGGAATTTTTAAAATTTGTCTAGAACATTGCACCCATTACAATACAATCGCTTAATTCCTCCTCAACTTTTCTCTTTGAAACTACTGCATAAATTTTGCATAGTGGTTGATTTTGATTAGGAAAACATACAACATTCCCCTACCAAACCCCCTTCTGCTTTTATTGATGTTTCTTGCTTGATTTCTTTAGTCTGAGACAATTAAAATAGTTCTAACTAGCACTTATTCTGGCATAAATACATTTCAAAACAAGCATTGACTATGCCAGCTCTGGGTCATAAGAAAATCATGTCGATAATCTTAAATATTCTCATATTTATTTTAAAATATAATAAAATAAAAACATCAATTTTTACAATTACTGTATAACGTTTCCTCATGAATATGAGTGCCTGTCACCAATTTTCTCACATGATGTCAAGCCAAATTACAAAACACTGCTATGAGCCATTTGTAGTTGAGTCTCCTATGCACTAAAAGCTTCTGTCATACCAGAGATTCTGGCTCATTGACTAGGAGAATGAGTTCATCTGAACACAGCTAGAAGACATTCTGAACATTCTACTGCCTCAATTCCAATACCATTTGAGCAGGAAAGCACCCCAAAATGTGAACATTGACATTCACACAGATGCCTCCAATCCACATTTATGTCTTTGAATTGTGTGGAAAACCATTTCCCAGTAATATTAATAAAACATCAATCAATCAATAAAATGGGACCCTTATAATTGCAGTGACCAGGACATATTGATTGCCTGTCCATAAAGGAGACTCAGACACTAGCTGGCTGTACTCACCAGAATCACAGGAAAGAAAAGGATCTTCCAAAGGCTGCTTGCCCCTTTCATTATGAGCAATGGACAGTGTTCTAGTAAGTTATGTGAGTAGTGACTTTTAAAACTGTGCAAGGAATGTTCCCTTATAAACATCCTCAATTGTGTTCAGTCCAAAACTCCAGAAAGATGGAATGCAGATAGCAGTTTTTTCCGTGGCCTATAATGTATACAAACAGGAAGAAGAAGCCAGGACATAAAATATAAGGAAAGAAGAGAATGTGTAAACAGGCAGGACAAAAGACATTGACATGAAATAAGCAGTTGCTTATATCCGTAAGCCACCAAGATGAAGGTCTTGTCCCTCATATGTATAAGTCAAGAGAAGGAGATTCATTTTGTGGTTAAAAGCTCAAGTTGCAAAGGTGCAGGGAATTGGATGAAAATCAAAATCTCTTCCAGGTACTAGTTACATGACTTTGGAAAATGTGCTTAATCTAAAAAATGCAGTAAGAATAATATCCTTTTCATATGGTTTTATCAGGCAACTGTCCATTCCTGGGTTACTTCCAAAAAGAAACAAAATACTTGTAGACCTAGGTAATGCTTCTATGCATAAGAGATAAAAGCCAGTAATAAAAAATGTAGTAGAGGTGACAAAAGTAGAGAGTGTGTTTCTAAAATCATTCCTCATTTTCTGTCTCTACTTTCCTGAAGGAAGATAATTACAACAACAAAAAAAAGAATGCTTTGTGAGGAAGTTTTTAGACACTAAGGCCCTATCCCTCCTGGTGGGTTAAAGGAGCTGGAAGGGAGAACATGAAGGCTGAAAATGGGTGCAGGAAACAAGGCTGAGAGACCAAATGGAGAAAAAGGGGTGGAGGCGGCAAAAGTAATAATTCTCTTCCTTGACTTTAAAACAGTCACAGGTTACCCTCTATTTTTCAATGATCAAGACTTCATTTCTGTCTCTATATAATTTGAATAAAAGGAGTGTAAATATCCAAGTTCTGGAAACACAAGGAAGCTATTTTTGGTAATTTGTCAGATAATTCTGACACTGTCAATGTCCCTGCTTAATTGCCCACAAAGCTGACCCTGATATGGGGATTGAAATACAAGTAATTTATTTAAAAACTGAAGAAAAATCCAGTAGTTCAATGGGGAAGTTCAGCAGCGAAAGGCAAGAAGATGGTCAGAAAACTTATAATCCAGTGACGACTGTGGAAGACAAGAGGCCACAGCCCTAAGGAAACTGAACCAGTGTGGGACTGTCATCAGGTTTCTACCAACCAAGGCACAAAGGAGCTCAGGTTACTTATCCACCAACCCCTGTCCATCATTTGGTGAGAAAAGCTCTTGAGGAAGGGGCACACTGGTGTTTCTAACCTGCTGCAAAAGCAGATCAAGTGGGCTTCAGAAATGAAAATCAGACATTCGGGAAAGAAAGGCAGGTGTTGGTAGCAGCAACTTGGTCTGGTATGCAATGAATTTGTTGGGGTGAGGAAACATGAGTGAGCTCCAAAAATACCTGCTACAGTACAGTCAGAGCCACTTGAGCCCCATGCTAAATTCACCGTGTCCTATCGTTGATTCTTTAAGGTAGTTGCCATTCGAATTTCTTAAAAGAATAAATAAACTTATAAATCCAAAGAAGAAATGGAAAAGTTTTATTTCATTTTGCTGGAAAATTGATATTCATCATCTCCTTTCTCTACCACCCATTCTGTGTTTTCCTTATCGTTAGTCTACTTGCCCTGAGGGTAGTACGGATATGTAAATAGCTGAGGGTATTTGCTTGTGGTACTGTTAGTAGACCACAAATGCCAAAAATTTCCATTTACAGGTACTCATTAGGATGGAAACACCAAGAAGCATTGGTCTACGCTGCTGGGATTCCTCTGCATTGCAGACATGCACCTTTTTGCCCACATTATGTAGCAGCATGATAACCAGAATCAATTTCCCCTGCCAATATAATCACTCTCCTCTTGTCATGCTGATCTACTGAAAAAAGAATCTTGGTCAGTATTCACAACTTTAGATATGACGGAAATATTACTATGCTCCAATAGAAGTGCCCCTCTCTCTGATAATTCAGCATTAGCATGTCTCCATTACAACAAAATCTAAAGTTGTATCAGGAAAGCACAGCCCCACCTGAATCATTACAAATTAAGAGGTAAGAGGCGGCACTATTTCTTCTCCTTAGTTCACAGGCCTACGCCTCCCACTTTCTAGGTACACAGTACCACTTAATGGTCATTGATTCAAAATATAGTTATCATTTCGAAAGAAAATCACCATCTTTGCAGGGTCATTCCCATCTCAGAAGCCTTAGATAAACCTTAAGAGGCTATTTGATGTCTAATTAATCTGATAACCATTGGGTGATTTGGTATTTGATGGAGCCAAACCAATGGACCCCATGCCATTTGTTCATTGCTCTCAATCTTTTATATAAACTGAACACACTGGTGTATAGCAATGTTGTGCAACATTCTAGCTTTAATAAAGAAGCCATTTCAGCAGCAAGTAAGATCCAGTTCAAAGTGCCCTTGCCAAAATATTAAATATTGAATAATAAGGGAGCAGCCTCATATCAATAAACTCTCATATCTAATTACATAGCCTACTACTATTCCTTATCCAATGACCAGAATTTTCATGGACAAGCTGATAAGCATTGAGGCTCACTTAAATTATTTTAAAAATATATGTTTATTTAAAAATAAGCAAAAATCTGCACAAACAAATATTCTGTCTGTGGTCTCACAGTTTTCCAATGGGCTTATGTTTATGTGCATGATTTCTAGTAGGTGATAGATAACTTGGAATTTTCAGTCCTTTCCAAATGCATTACTGTTTTTGTTTATTTCAATGCCCTTCAAAGTTTATCAGCATTTAACTGAAATCTACTAACTGCAGAAAAATAGAAACATATTTTGAAAATAGTCAGATCTCAAGTACAAACAGTTATATATTTACACAATTTGATGCTTGCATTTTCAAAATATTTAATGAGTTTTAAAGTCAGATTCATTATTTAAACAACTCACAGGACAAATATTGAAAAAGAAGTAACTTTATTTAGCACAATTCCAGAAGTATGACAGAAAATCTTTTTAAAATCTGATACAAGGGTTTCATTTGTTCGTATGTATCTGGGTATAAGGAAGAGATAAAGAGCAGATGACAGAGAAGGGTGTGTAATTAAAATGGAGGATGGTGGCTTATCTGAAATACAGATCACTGAATTTTAATTTTCTTCTGACATATTGAAAAGTTTTGCTGAACTTAAACCCGCTTATTGTTGAGCTTCTACTATCTGTAAATTGATAAAACCTTCTCTTCATGAAGGTTTTCTTGACTCTAAGATAGAGATATTGTTTGTGCACTGGAAGGTTTCTACTATGCCCATAACTGCTTGTGGTCCATTTTCCTATCTGCCTGTAGAAAACCAAACGCTTTTCTTACAGCTTTCCAATAGTCTTAATGACCTTTATAAGTGTGTTGGCATTATCCCTCATAAATATATTCTAAAACCTTAGATTGACCTAAGAACTTATTTCATACAGTAATTGCTGACCAGAAAAGTTTAACTGCTTTCCAAAACAGTAATGTAAATGATTCAATAAGGATCCTTCCTAATTACAGTCCGGCAATTTGTGTTTTCCAATATTCACTAATTCACATAACCCATATTACTATGTTACATTATAGATACATATCTCTTGGCTACCCTAGTATCATGTACTTTAGTCTTATGAGTTGTATAAAGAAGGAATTGACAATGAAACAAGTAACCATTTTTCTTGTTAACACCTTGACAATTAGTTATTACCTTATTTCATCTAATCTAAGACATGATAGATTTTCAGAGTAACCATTATTTCATGTATACTATCAAGAAAGAAAATCTACAGCTAAAATGGACATTCTTTTATTATAATATCCACCTAAATTTCAGAGACTGTTAAAATGTATTTTGATAATTTTCATTTTAGCATCATAAAATATGGCAAATAAAAAGCATTCTCCATCCATCAAAAATAGAACTCAGTATTTACCAGTATTTATGAAATTCTGTAGAATATACTCCTAATAAATGTCAGCTAGACCTACAGTAAAAAGCATTCAGATGTACATAAAAATGTAACTTATCAAAGACCTATTCTAATTTAATGAGTCAAACAGTAAGAGAAATGTGTCAGGTATTTTTCTGCCCTCTTCAACTTCCAGTGAAATCCTGCATTGAAACACTGGCTTATATAAACCCTAAGGCAAATCCACCAGGCTTTCTACAAATGAGTATTGCCAGAAAATTAGGCAGTTCTTCTAAGACGTTTTCCTAGAGATTAAAGTTTACAAAAGAGAGTATCTCTTTGTAAGCAGCAGTATTACAAGATCTGCTCAACTTTCCTCAAGTTGAAATAATAGCAAACAATTACTCTCTACAAATGGCATGGGAACAAATGGACACCTATACGCAAAAAATTGAGCCTAGACACATACCTTCCATCTTTCACAAAAATTAACTCAAAAGGAATTGTAGGCTTAACTGTAAAATGCAAAACTATGAAATACCTAGAAGATAACATAGGAGAAAATCTAGGTGACCTTGGGATTGGTAATGACTTTTTAGATACCACACCAAAGGCACATCCATGAAAGAAAGGATGAATCAACTTTATCAAAATAAAAATGGTCTGTTCTGCAAAAGACCCTGTTAAGATAATGAAAAGGAAGATCATAGACAAAAAAATATACAAAATACAAAAAAAAAATTTAAAAAGACAAAAGAAAAGTAGCAGACAGAAAAATTGTTTCCAAAAGGCGTATCTGATAAGCACTGTTATCAAAAATATACAAAAACTCTTACAACTGAACAATAAGAAAACCAACAACCCAATTTAAAAATTGAATCATTTTTAAATGTCCACCAATGGATGATGGAATTTAAAAATGTATACCATGGAAAGCTATTCAGTCATAAAGAAGAATGAAATTGTTTTTTGCATCAACATGGACAGAACTGGAGGCCATTACCCTAAGTGAAATTACTCAGAAACAGAAAGTATCACATCTTTTCACTTGAAAGTAGGAGCTAAACAATGGGTAAACATGGACATACAGAGTGGAAAAATAAACATTGAAGACTCAAGAAGATAGGAGGCTCAGAGAGGGAAGATGGTTGAAAAATTACCTATTGGGCACAATTTTCACCATTTGAATGATGGGCACATTCAATGATTTGGCCTCCAAGATGGCCAAATAGGAACAGCTCCAGTCTACAGCTCCCAGCATGAGCGACACAGAAGACGGGTGATTTCTGCATTTCCAACTGAGGTACTGGGGTCATTTCACTGGGACTTGTTGGACAGTGGGTGCAGCCCATGGAGTGTGAGCTGAAGCAGGGCGGGGCATCACGTCACCCAGGAAGCGCAAGGGGTCAGGGAATTCCCTTTCCTAGCCAAAGGTTGGAAAGGACTACCTTTGCTATGACAGATGGTACCTGGAAAAGCGGGACACTCCCACTCTAATACTGCACTTTCCCAATGGTCTTAGCAAATGGCACACCAGGAGATTATATCCTGCGCCTGGCTCAGAGGGTCCCACACCCATGGAGCCTTCCTTACTGCTAGCACAGCAGTCTGAGATTGAACTGCAAGGCAGCAGCAAGGCTAGGGGAGGGGTATCTGCCATTGCTGAGGCTTGAGTAGGTAAACAAAGTGACTGGGAAGCTCAAACTGGGTGAAGCTCACTGCAGCTGAATAAGGCCTGCCTGTCTCTGTAGACTCCACCTCTGGGGGCAGGGCATAGTTAAACAAAAGGCAGCACAAACTTCTGCAGACCTAAACGTCCCTGTCCAACAGCTTTGAAGACAGTAGTGGTTCTCCAGGCACGGAGTTTGAGATCTGAGAATGGACAGACTGCCTGCTCAGGTGGGTCCCCGAACCCTGAGTAACCTAACTGAGAGACACCTCCAAGTAGGGGCTGACTGACACCTCACACAGCTGGGTGCCCCTCTGAGATGTAGCTTCTAGAGGAAGTATCAGACAGCAACATTTGCTGTTCTGCAATATTTGCTGTTCTGCAGCCTCCACTGGTGATACCCAGGAAAACAGGGTCTGGAGTGGACCTCCAGCAAACTCCAACAGACCTGCAGCTGAGGGTCCTGACTGTTAGGAGGAAAACTAACAAACAGAAAGGAATAGCATTAACATCAACAAAAAGGTCATCACCATCATCAAAGACCAAAGGTAGATAAAACCACAAAGATGGGGAGAAACCACAGCAGAAAAGCTGAAAATTCGAAAAATCAGAGTGCCTCTTCTCCTCCAAAGGAACACAGCTCCTTGCCAGCAACGGAACACAGCTGGATGGAGAATGACTTTGACAGGTTGACAGAAACAGGCTTCAAAAGATCAGTAATAACAAACTTCTGTGAGCTAAAGGAGGATGTTCCAACTCATTGCCAAGAAGCTAAAAACCTTGAAAAAAGATTAGATGAATGACTAACTAGAATAAACAGCATAGAGAAGACCTTAATGGCCTGATAGAGCTGAAAACCATGGCATGAGAACTATGTGACACATGCACAAGCTTCAGTAGCTGATTCGACCATGTGGAAGACAGGGTATCAATGATTGAAGATCAAATGAATGAAATGAAGTGAGAAGAGAAGTTTAGAGAAAAAAGTTTTAAAAGAAACAAACAAATCCTCCAAGAAATATGCGACTATGTGAAAAGACTAAATCTACGTCTGATTGGTGTACCTGAAAGTGACGGAGAGAATGGAACCAAGCTGGAAAACACTCTTCAGGATATTATCCAGGAGAACTTCCCCAGCCTAGCAAGGAAGGCCAAAATTCAAATTCAGGAAATATAGAGAATGCCACAAAGATATTCCTCGAGAAGAGCAACCCAAGACACATAATTGTCAGATTCACCAAGGCTGAAATGAAAGAAAAAGTCTTAAGGGCAGCTGGAAGGAAAAGTCAGGTTACCCACAGAGGGAAGCCCCTCAGACTAACAGCAGATCTTGCAGCAGAAATTCTACAAGCCAGAAGAGAGTAGGGGCCAATATTTAAAATTCTTAAAGAAAAGAACTGTCAACCTAGAACTTCATATCAAGCCAAACTAAGCTTCATAAGTAAAGGAGAAATAAAATCCTTTACAGACAAGCAAATGCTGCGAGATTTTGTCACCACCAGGCCTGCCTTACAACAGCTCCTGAAGGAAGCACTAAACATGGAAAGGAACAACTGGTACCAGTCACCGCAAAAACATGCCAAATTGTAAAGACCATCGATGCTAGGAAGAAACTGCATCAACTAATGAGCAAAATAACCAGTTAACATCATAATGACAGGATCAAATTCACACATAACAATATTAACCTTAAATGTAAATGGGCTAAATGCCCCAATTAAAAGACACAGACTGGCAAACTGGATAGAGTCAAGACCCATCAGTGTGCTGTATTCAGGAGATCCATCTTACATGCACAGACACACATAGGCTCAAAATAAAGTGATGGAGGAAAATCTACAAAGCAAATGGAACCAAACAAAAAAAAAAGCACGGGTTGCAATCCTAGTCTCTGATAAAACAGACTTTAAACCAACAAACATCAAATGAGACAAAGAAGGCCATTATATAATTGTAAAGGGATCACTTCAACAAGAAGAGCTAACTATCCTAAATATAAATGCACCCAATACAGGCACACACAGCTTCATAGAGCAAGTCCTTAGAGACCTACAAAGAGACTTAGACTCCCACACAATAACAATTGGAGACTTTAACACTCCACTGTCAACATTAGACAGATCAATGAGACAGAAAGTTAACAAGAATAACAAGGACTTGAACTCAGCTCTCCACCAGGCACACCTAATAAACTTCTACAGAACTCTCCACTCCAAATCAACAGAATATACATTCTTCTCAACACCACATTGCACTTATTCCAAAATTGACCACATAGTTGGAAGTAAAGCATTCCTCAGCAAATGTAAAAGAACAGAAATTATAACAAACTGTCTCTCAGACCACAGTGCAATCAAACTAGAACTCAGGATTAAGAAACTCAATCAAAACTGCTCAATTAGATGGAAACTGAAAAACCTGCTCCTGAATGACTACTGGGTACATAACGAAATGAAAGCAGAAATAAAGATGTTCTTTGAAACCAATGAGAACAAACACACAATGTAGCAGAATCTCTGGGACACATTTACAGCAGTGTGTAGAGGAAAATTTGTAACACTAAATGCCCACAAGAGAAAGCAGGAAAGATCTAAAATTGACACCCTAACATCACAATTAAAAGAACTAGAGAAGCAAGAGCAAACAAATTCAAAAGCTAGCAGAAGGCAAGAAATAACTAAGATCAGAGGAGAACTGAAGGAGACAGAGACACAAAAAACCCTTAAAAAAAAAAATCAATGAATCCAGGAGTTGGTGTTTTGAATAGATCAACAAAACTGACAGACTGCTAGCAAGACTAATAAAGAAGAAAAGAGAGAAGAATCAAGTAGATTCAATAAAAAGTGATAAAGGGGATATCACAACTGATCCCACAGAAATACAAACTACCAGAGAATACTATAAACACCTCTACGCAAATAGACCAGAAACTCTAGAAGAAATGGATAAATTCCCGGACACGTGCACCCTCCCAACACTAAACCAGGAAGAAGTTGAATCCCTGAATAGACCAATAACAGGATCTGAAACTGAGGCAATAATTAATAGCCTACCAACCAAAAAAAGCATAGGACCAGATGGATTCGCAGCCAAATAATACTTGAGGTACAAAGAGGAGCTGGGACCATTTTTTCTGAAACTGTTGCAATCAATAGAAAACTAGGGAATCCTCCCTAACTCATTTTATGAGGCCAGCATCATCCTGATATCAAAGCCTGGCAGAGACACACAAAAAAGACAATTTTACAGACCAATACCCCTGATGAACATTGATGAAATAAAAAAACTCAATAAAATACTGGCAAACCGAACGCAGCAGGACATTAAAAAGCTTATCCACCACGATCAAGTTGGCTTCATCCCTGGGATGCAAGCCTGGTTCAACATAAGCAAACCAATAAATGTAATCACATAAACAGAACAAAAGACAATTGTCTCAATAGACGTCCTTTGACAAAATTCAACAGCCGTTCATGCTAAAAACTCTCAATAAACCAGGTATCGATTGGACGTATCTCAAAATAATAAGATCTATTTATGACAAACCCACAGCCAGTATCATACTGAATGGGCAAAAACTGGAAGCATTCCCTTTGAAAACTGGCAGAAGACAGGGATGTCCTCTCTCACCACTCCTATTAAACATAGTGTTGGAAGTTCTGGCCAGGGCAATCAGGCAAGAGAAAGAAATAAACAATATTCGGTGAGGAAAAGAGGAAGTCAAACTGTCCCTGTTTGCAGATGACATGATTGTATATTTAGAAAACCCCATCATATCAGGCCCAAATCTCCTTAAGCTGAGAAGCAATTTCAGCAAAGTCTCAGGGTACAAAATCAATGTGCAAAATCATAAGCATTCCTATACACCAATAACAGATAAACAGAGAGCCAAATCATGAGTGAATTCCCATTCACAATTGTTACAAAGAGAATAACATACCTAGGAATTCAACTTACAAGGGATGTGAAGGACCTCTTCAAGGACAACTACAAACCACTGCCCAATGAAATAAAGGGGAACACAAACAAATGGAAGAACATTCCATGCTCATGGATAGAAAGAATCAATACCGTGAAAATGGCCATACTGCCCAAGGTAACTTGTAGATTCAATGCCATCCACATCAAGCTACCAATGACTTTCTTCACAGAATTGGAAAAAAATACAATAAAGTTCATATGGAACCAAAAAAGAGCCCACATTGCCAAGAAAATCCTAAGCAAAAAGAACAAAGCTGGAGGCATCATGCAACCTGACTTCAAACTATACTACAAGGCTACAGTAAGCAAAACAGCACGGTACTGGTATCAAAACAGAGATATAGACAAATGGAACAGAATAGAGGCCTCAGAAATAACACAACACATCTACAACCATCTGATCTTTGACAAACCTGACCAAAACAAGAAATGGGGAAAGGATTCCCTATTTAATAAATGGTG
>NW_012115155.1:13915234-13959211 GCF_000951035.1 Colobus angolensis palliatus | reverse complement strand
GGAAACAACAGGTGCTGGAGAGGATGTGGAGAAATAGGAACACTTTTACACTGTTGGTGGGACTGTAAACTAGTTCAACCATTGTGGAAGACAGTGTGACAATTCTTCAAGGATCAAGAACTAGAAATACCATTTGACATAGCAATCCCATTACTGGGTATATACCCAAAGGATTATAAATCATGCTGCTATAAAGACACATGCGCACGTATGTTTATTGTGGCACTATTCACAATAGCAAAGACTTGAAACCAACCCAAATGTCCATCACTGATAGACTGGATTAGGAAAATGTGGCACATATACACCATGGAATACTACGTATCCATAAAAATAGATGAGTTAATGTCCTTTGCAGGGACATGGATGAAACTGGAAACCATCATTCTGAGCAAACTATCACAAGGACAGAAAACCAAACACTGCATGTTCTCACTCATAGGTAGGAATTGAACAATGAGAACACTTGGACACAGGGTGGGGAACAACACACACTGGGGCCTGACGTGGGGTGGTGGGAGTGGAGAAGGATAGCATTAGAAGAAATACCTAATATAAATGATGAGTTAATGGGTGCAGCACACCAACGTGGCGTATATGTACATATGTAACAAACCTGCACGTGCTGCACATCTACCCTAGAACTTAAAGTATAAAAAAAATTAAAAAATAAAAATAATATAGTGATAAAGAAAAAAATAGAAAAATAGACAAAAGTCTTTAATAGACACCTCACCAAAGAAGACATACAGATAGCAAGTAAGAACGTGAAAATACGCTCTACATTATATTTAATCAGTGAAACACAAATGAAAACAACAGTGAGTTACTAATTATACACTTATTGGAATGGCCAAATTCCAGAATCCTGAAACACCAAATGCTGCTAAGGTTGCATAGTAACAGAAAACCTCACCCACTGCTGTTGGGAATGAAAACAACAACAACAACAACAACACAAAAAAAATGTACAGCCAGCCACATCAAAGGACAATTTACTAGTTTCTTATAAAACTAACCATACTCTTACTATACCTTAACAAGTTGAAAACTCAGTGTTCACACACAAACCTGCATGTGAATGTTTGCAGCAGCTTTTTTCATAATTACCAGAACTTCGAAGCGATTAAGACATCCTTTAGTAACTGAATGGATCAATAAACTGAATAGATCATTCAGTAACTTCATGGATCATTTATTTTCAGCGCTAATAATATTCCATTGTCTGGATGTGCCAGACAATGGAATATTATTTAGCGCTGAAAATAAATGAGCTATCAAGTCAAACGATGTGGAGGAAACTCAAGTGCATATTATTAAGTGAAAGAAGGCAATCTGAAATAGCCATATACTTTATGATTCCAACTACATGACATTCTGAAAATGTCAAAATTATAGAGACAGAAAGATCATCCTTTGACGGGGTGAAAGGGAGGAAGGGATAAATGGGTGGCACACAGAATATTTGTAGAGCATTGAAACCACTCTGGATCATACTACAATTGTGGATACATGCCATTATACATTTGTCCAAAACCATAAAATGTACAATACCAAGTAATCCCTAATGTAAACTGGGGTCTTTCAGTGATAAAGATGTATCAATGCAAGTTCATCAATTGCAACAACACACCACTCTTTGTTGTAATGAAGGAACCTGTGTATGCATAGGGGAAAAGATGTGGGGAATCACTATATTTTCTCAATTTTTCTGTGAACCTAAAATTGCTCTAAAAAATAAAGTCTATTTAAAAATATGAATAAACCACCACTAGGGTAACACATTTTGTCTTGTATTCTACAGTCAAACATGATAATCTCCAGAGCATGACAATCTCCGGACCATGATAAAAAGCTGTTTTCTAAGAGGACTGAATAAAGAAAGACACCAGAGAACAACGTGTACATAGTATCACAAACAAAAATCTTTACTGAATTTCACACAGCATAGAGGAGTATTTCCTTATCCCAAGTAATTCAAAATAAATATTTGACAAGTATTTCTGCACTAATCAGTTACTGAACTTCTAGTTATATTTCATGCAACCATTGTTTCTAAGCCTTAAAAAGTGTTAGCCAAAGAAGGAACAAATGAGAAAGATGAATTCCAACCATATTTAAATAGATCTCCAAAGTTAATTAAGGTAAAACACCTTATTAAAGAATTTTCTGGGTGCCAAGCTGTATAACTATTCTTTGGTAAATCAAAAGATTATAGTTTTTCTGTTGATTGCATTTTTAATGTATATGCTTTATGAAAACATATTCCTTCTGACTATTTCTTCCACCACTACTGGTACCAAGCATCCTCAATTTTATTTTTCATGGTTTTGCTGTCATGTTATGGTGTTATTCACTCATGGATGCTTTTTGATGTGATATATCTTTTTTAGCTTTATAAATATCAAGGTTTTTCTAGCCTAACATTCACCTATGCTGTTGCATGTAACTGTAGCTCATCCATATTCCCTATTTTATACAATTCCACTGTTTGAATCTCCCCAAATTTACTTATCCCATTTTCCTGAATGAAATTTGGTTTGTGTTCAGGAGATCAATGTTGGTTTGTTTGTTTTTTTCATTGTGAACAAGACATGCTGTACATTCACGTGCAGGCCTCCTGCAAACCAGTAAGTTTCTTAAGTGAACACACACACATGTACACACAAACACAAAGAAATGGATGAGTTGTGTTTTATAATGTGTCCACCTTTATGAGTTAATGCTGTTTAAAGGTGAATTATTTATACATCTACCAGAAGTAGAAAAGTACATTCAGTCCTTCATATTTTTTGCCAACATTTATTATAGCCAGGATTCTTGACTTGTGTGTGTATGTGTTGCTTATTAACCAATCGTGGTATAAAATGCTATCTTATTGTGGGATTAATTTCCATTTTTCTGATCAGTAATGTAATTATGCATTTTTTTATTTCATTCACTTTGTTTTTTCTCTTTTGTAAAATATCTCCTAATGCATTATGCTTACATCAAGGTTGAATCGTTGATTATATATGGGTTTGGAGGCATGGTTTCTTTCTCTCAGCAAATTTTTTTGAGATTCATAAATTCTGTGGGTGCTGAATTCAAAAAAATTCTTTTTTATTATTGAGTAGCATTTGGCTGTATACACACATAAAGCACTTTGTTTATCAATTTTTCTATTGATAGTTTTTGACTATTAGGAATAAAGAGGATTTAAATAGTTGCTTATAAACAGTCATTACCTAAACATAGATTTTTTTTCTTTTATTTCCCTTGGGCAAATGAAAGTGAAGTTGTCAGGTCATGTGGTAAGTACGTTTAACACTTACTAACCCAAGCTGTTAGTTTTTCAATGTCTATATGTAATTTTATATTCTCACTAGAAATGGATGAGTGTTACAGTTTTGCTAATCCCTACCACCAATTGATATTGTCAGACTTCTTGATTATAACCATTCTAGTGGATGTGCAGTAGAATTTCATAATGGTTTTGAGTTGCGTTTTAGTGCAACTAACGACGTTTCACATCTTTTCATTTGGTTATTGGTCATTTTTATATCTTCCATGTGAAATATTCCATTGTTTTTGCCTATTTGGGGAGCCCAGTATCTTTTCATAATTTAATTGTGAATGTTTATATATTCTAAATAAAAGCTGTTTTTCAGATATATGTATCATATATCATGGTGGGTTTTTTTTTTCACTTTGTTGCTTGTAATATATTTTCTTAATATTTTTAAACAACATAAGATTTTGCTTCAGTAAAACACAATTTATTATTTTTTCTTATATGGCTCATGCTTTTTGTGTTTTTACTAAAAATATTTGTCGATCCCCAACTTGCAAAAATTTACCCCCATGTTTTCTTCAAGAAATATTATAACTTTAGTTTTTTTAGATTTACATTTGTATGCCACATTTTAAGTTGATATTGTTGTACGTAAGATAAAAGTTAAAGTTCATGTTTGCTAAGTTTTGTCCTGTTGCTCTGCATCCTTTTTGGTATTGAAAAAATACTAAGCATAGTTTTTCCCATTGACATGTTATGGTAGTATTCATAAGAATGTCAGCAGAACATATACATTGTGGGTCCATTTCTAGATTATCTTCTGTTTTCATTGACCTATGCAAATTTCCCTATAGTCAGTCTTGGAATCAAATAGTTCAAGTATTCAAGTTTTGTTATTCTTTAGTTAAACCTTTTCAGCCGTTTTAATTCCTCTTCTTGTCAATATAACATATTTAATTATAGTGATAATTTTCTGCTAAAGTCAATTGGCATTCTGATTTGAATTTCACTGGAGCTGTATATCAATTTGATGAGAACAGGCACCATAGCATTACTGATTCTTCTGATTCCTAAACATGGCTTATCTCCATTAATAGACATATTATTTAATTTCTCTCAGGAGTGCAATTGTAACATTCATTATTGCTTTTAAACTTTCAATTTCCAATTGTCCATTTCAAAAATATAGAAATATAATTGAGTTTGTGTGTATTAACCATGTATTCTGTGATCCTGCTAAACTCACATATTACGTGTAGTGATATTTTTGTAGATTGCTTTGGATCTCCTATATATGCAATTATGGCATCTGACAACAGAGACAATATCCTTATTTATATATGTGTATGTTTTATAATTGCTATTATTTATTTTCCTTTCCTTAATTCACTGGTTAGGAATTCTAGTTGAAGTGGTAAAGTGGCCATTATTGGTTTGTTCTTGATATTAGGAAGAAAATATTCTTTTTCATTATTAAATGTGATGTTAGTATAGGTCTGTTGTATATATCCTTTCTTAGATTGAGAAAATAGGTATTGTCAATGAAAAACAGTCAAACTTTGTAAAATATTTTATAAGGTCTATTCTAAGCCAAATATGAGTGGCCAAGGCCCAAGACACAGTCTCAAGAGGTCCTGAGAACAAATCAGGCTTGTGGCAAGCGAACCTATCAGCCCTGTCCTATAGTTTATGCCCATTTCACGTCTTGGTGTCAGCATTGTTTAGTCATAAAATAGTTTTAATTAAGGTGTGTACATTGTTATTTTAGACATAATGATATTGCACACCATTTAATAGAGCCTAGTATTAACATAACTTGTATATGCACTGGAAACCAAAAAATATTGTGTCACTTGCCCTATTGCAATATTCACTTTATTGTGGTGGTCTGGGATTGAACCTGCAATATCTCTGATGTATGCCTGTCTTTGGGCATAAAACAGCATCCTTCTAAGCCTCAGTTTGCTAAATCATATGATGGGAAACATTATATACATCTCATAAAGTTCTTGTAAGGATTACCTGAAAATAAATTATTTTGTATGAATAAGTTTGTTCTGATTAGATTTTTATTACTATACTTTAAGTTCTAGGGTATACGTGCATAGCGTCCAGGTTTGTTACATATGTATACTTGTGCCATGTTGGTGTACTGCACCCATCAACTCGTCAGCACCCATCAACTCGTCATTTACATCAGGTATAACTCCCAATGCAATCCCTCCCCCGTCCCCCCTCTCCATAATAGGCCCCTGGTGCTGAGAACACTTGCCCAACATGGTTAGGTTACAGCTTGTTTTTACACTTTTAGGGATCAAAAGTTATATGCATGTATTTACTACTCTTTAGAGGTAAGGTATACATTCATTTGATCTGGAAAGGCAGGACATCTTGGAGCAGGGGCTTCCAGGTCATAGGTATTTTTAAAGATTTTCTGACTGGAAATTGGTGTAAGACTTAAGTTATTATCTAAAGACCTGGAATTAATAAAAAGGAATGTTTGGGTTAGGGTAAGGGACTGCAGAGGCCAAGATTCTTATTATGCAGATGAAATCTTCAGGTAGTAGGTTTCAGAGAAAATAGTTGGTAAATGTCTCTTATCAGACCTAAAAAGGTATCAGACTCTTAAATTTCTCCTGGATTAAGAAAAGACCAGGAAAAGGAAAAAGACTCTCTATCGAAAGCAGATTTTTCCCCACAAGAGACAGCTTTGCAGGGCCATTTCGAAACACGTCCAGGAAATATATTTTGAGGTAAAATATTTTGATTTCTTTCAGGACCTACTATCTGTCATGCAATGCTATACTAGTGTCAAGTTGAAATTTGGTATTTTATTGCTACAGTCTGTTTTGGCATTCTTAGGATCTCTGTTTTAATGTCAGTGCTGGTCAGTCGTGCCTGAACTCCAAAGGGAGGATAGTATAATGAGGCATGTCTGACCCCTCCTTCCTTCCCATCATGGCCTGGAGTAGGTTTTCAGGTTTACTTTGAAATCCCCTTGGCCAAAAGCTGGGGACATTCAATCAGTTGGGAGTGTTTGGAATTTTATTTTTATTTACATTATTTATTATTAATGTAATTATTAATAAAAATATGTTGGTGTCTATGATCTGAAAATATGTATTAAAATTATCTTTTCTTTAGTGGGTCTATTTCTTTTTTCCTTAATTTATTTTCAGTTTATGAAATATATTTCTAATTATATTTTACGTCCTCTGCTGGCTTATTATTTATACCTTTTTATTTTATTTCCTAGTGATTATTCCTGAGCTTACAATAATATTTTAACTTACAACAGTCTATCAACTAATTTATTATTTTACATATAATTTATTAAGAATACAAAAGTACAACTCCATTTCACCTCTTTCATCCTAGTTGCAATTTTGACAATAGTATTTAATTTCACAGATTTTACTAACCTCTTAAGACGTTATTATTTTTTGCTTAAAACAGTTAAGTATGAGTTAAAGAGGTTTGTTTCAAGTACTTTATATACATATTTGCATTTCTGGTGTGCTTTACTTCTTTGTGCAGATCAAAATTTTTATCTGGCATAAAATTTCTTTTGTCTGAAGTTTCTCTAAAACTTTTTGTTGAGTTGTTACACTAGAAACAAGTTATCCCAGTCTTTGAAAAAGTATATATTTTTCTCTTCACTTATAAAAGATATTTTATACTTGACTGATAATTTTATTGTCTCAACATTTTAAAAATATCATTCCATTGTCTCTTGGAACATATAGTTTATGATGAGAAGTATGTGGTGTTCTATTAGTTCCTTTTCTGTAGAAGACAGCAAACTTTCTCTGCAAAAACCTAAATTATAAATATTTTAGAAAATAAATATTTTAGGCTTTGTCTCTGATAAAAGGTCTATGAGACAAAAGATCTCTGTCTCATATCCCTTTTTCTGTTTTTTATTGGTGTTTCTAAACTTGTAAAAAATGAGAAACTCATTCATAGTTTGAGAACTGTACAAAAACAGGCCATTAACTGAATTTGACCTATGGGCTGCAGTTTGCTGGCCGTTTCTCTATAGTAATTACATGTCCTTTTAATTTTTATTATTGTAATATTTTTATCTTGTTTTTTAGAAATTTGTGTTTATGTCTTTGTTGTTCCTTAGTTAACATATATATGACATATATAATTCCCAAGATTAGTTATAACATACTTAGTTATTAATATTTCAGTAGCCTATTGATGGATAATTTTCATGACATAAAGTCCACCTGTTTTAAGTGTACAATTTAATGACTTTCAGTAGATTTTCAGAGTTAATTCTTTCATCATCACAATTAAGTTTTAATGCATTTTCTTCGTCTCAAAGAAATCGTTTGTTCCCTTTGGTAGTCAGCCTTCTATTCCATCTCAAGCACAGGAAACTTCTAATCTATGTTCTGACTCTGTAGATTTTCCTTGTCTGAACATTTCCTACAAATACAGTCAGATAGTTGGTCTTTTGCTTATTGTAGTGACTCTCATTTAGGAGTAGTTTTGCACCCAGGGAATATTTTACAATGTCTACCGATATGTCCAGGTGTCACAACCGGGATGGGTGCTATTAGCATCTAGTAGATGGATGTCAGGGATGTTATTAGACACTCTACAAAGTACAGAAAGCCTCTGCATGACAAATAATTATTTATCCTCAAAATTCAATACTACTAACATTCAGAAACTCAGACTTAGTATAATGTTTTGGAGGTTTATCCATATCATAATTTTTATTCATTGTTCGGTCCCTCGTATTGCTAAATGATTTTTAATATATGGATATACAACTTTTTGTTCATTCATTTAACAGAGGATGCACATTTACATTGCTTACATTTGGGGCATCTTTTGCATTGCTGCCATGAACCGTTGTTTGTAAGAACTTTTATGTACACATATTTTCATTTCTCTTGGGTAAATGCTTAAGAGTGGAATCATCAGAGCATATTATTATTTCTCTGTTCATTAGTCATTTACATATCTTTGAAAGTATGTATATATATATATTTGAGCCATCATATATCTTTGTTTTGAGGCTTAGTAATTCTATTAAACTGCATTGCTTATTTTTTATTGGTTCAGATATCTCATTATTGAGTTTTAATGTTCTTTATACGTTTTAGAAATGAGCACTTTATCCTACATATGCTTTGGAAATATTTTCTATCTGTGGCTTGTCCTTTCTTTTTCTTAATAAAATCTTTTTGTCTCATACGTACATACACCCCTCACACACACCTCTAAGGAGCAGTAAATATATGGATATGACTGAAAAAAAACAGAAAATATACGAAATAAACATGAGCAAGAGGTTATCTGAAATGCTTCAATATATTGTTTTGTATTTTTGATTTGGAAAGATCGAATTTACTCCTTTATGGTTTTAAGCAAGCCTGAAGTTAAAGCATTTGTAAAGCCTTTTTTTCCACTGTGTTTACATATTTTATAGAGAATGAACTCATCTCCTTTGCTTGGTCTCTTTCTCTTTGGAAGTTATTGCCAGAAGTCTCAGGGAGCTCTGCATTCATCATTGAAGTCAATCTTCTCATGTTCTACCTTCTAGAGATAGAAACACTATGTTCATATCCTTTACAAAATAAACCTATCTTTAATGCTAATTATTCAGTCACCTCACAATCCTTTCTTCCCTAGGGTAAACACTACATGTTTTTTATCCTAGACATAGTGTTTATAGTTTTCATCCTTGAGCAGTTTGAGGCTTGTTAAAACACTCTTTAGTTTCTCCACATAGTTTTTTAAATTAATAAATATTTCAGATAAAGAAGTTATATTTGCATTTCTAAAACATGAGCATCATTAAACTTTTAATAGAAACACACAGTTAATGTATGCATATATATGATTTTGAATTTATGTTCATTTTTATGAATTTTGCACTGTTGACATTCATGTGTGCCTAGTGGGTCATTCGTTATCATGCCAAAAATTATTATTTACTGTAGTATTACAGACACTCTTCATGAATAAATAATCTTTGTTGATATTCCTTTCAAAAGTCTTATACAAAGTTTCCATCTAACATACAGTACTGAATAATAATCATTTTACTGTCAAACTTTTGAGTCATCCTAGAAAAATAAAAAAAGAGCAAAAAGAATACACACTAATGATTAATTAATGATTGAGAATAATATATCATCTAAAATCACGTTTGGAAAGATACGAAAAATGACAAAAGTCAGCATACGTTAATAAGCAATGTAGCAATGGAAAGACATTGAAGAAAGTGTGAGTTAGTGATTGTGTCATTTGGTTGCCAAGAATTTGAGACTGTTTTCCTGTAAATGTTCACCATGGTGGATATTAATATTAAAAAACAGTTTAAAGGAAGAGAGATAATGCTTAAGGAGTAATCAATAAATGGTTGTATAATATTAATTGAAAACCAATTATGTGCTAGGCCAGTGTTATTCATTCACAAAACAATAATAAACAGGACACAAAGTTATGAGAATTAAAATCTAATCAGAACAAACTCATTCATAAAATTTATTTTCAGGTAATCCTTACAAGAACTTTATGAGATGTATATAATGATTCCCATCATATGATTTAGCAAACTGAGGATTTAGCAAACTGAAGGATGCTGTTTTATGCCCAAAGACAGGCATACTTCAGAGATATTGCAGGTTCAATCTCAGACTACCACAATAAAGTGAATATTGCAATAGGGCAAGTGACACAATATTTTTTGGTTTCCAGTGCATATACAAGTTATGTTAATACTAGGCTCTATTAAATGGTGTGCAATATCATTATGTCTAAAATAACAATGTACACACCTTAATTAAAACTATTTTATGACTAATGCTGACACCAAGACGTGAAATGAGCACAAACTATAGGACAGGGCTGATAGATTCACTTGCCACAAGCCTTAAATTTGTAAAACATGTAATCTCTGTGAAGCACAGTGCAAAGAGGTATGCCCTATATCTGAACATGGAAAGAAGAGTTTTGTTCTGATCAATGTTTTCAAACTAAAATATCAATTTATCTCCAATCTACCCCATATATTAGCCAATATGTTCAAAAGAAAGACTCATGCAAAGCTTGCATATTTAAATGAATAGCTACACAGCAATCAAAATTAAGAGTTTTGTTTCTCGTATTTTCCTTATTCAACATGCATCCCAAGTAGAAATGTGCTTATAAGGACATTTGCCCATGATACTGTAAAATATCAGGTAAAGAGGTATTCCCAATTATTAGTACTCACAATGATTTCTCAATTAGATATTAATATCTAGCTTGGAATACTGCTGGTCGTCTGTTGAGCTAGATCACATGAAGTACTTTACCCCTAGATTACTTATGCAACTCTATATTTAAAAAATGAGGGTTCTGTGACAATAACTTGTTTTTACCTATTCAATTTTAGTTTTGTTTGAGTAATCAAAAACAAGTATCTTCAGAACTAATCACTTATAAATTATTTCTATACAGGACTAGCCTATAGTCAAGAGGTAGAAATCTAGCCCCCATTGTTTGATGTCCAACATGTAACTGTGAAAATATTTTTGAACATTAAAGTATCGATAAAACAATAAAGTAATCACACAAAGAAAAAAAATTCTGGAACTAAGTCAGTCCAAAACCCATATATACTCTGGTAAATATATGAAAACCCTTCTGTGTCAATAAAGTGACTACAAAATAGCAGATAAGATATATATGATTTACAAAAGATAAAAAAAATCAGAATTAGGGTGAAGGGTTACAAAAACTAAAGTGTAAAAGTGTAAATAAAAACGATTTACATTTAACAAAATACAAAGTTTTAGTTACGTTTAAATTTTTAAAAATTATATAATCTTATTCTTTAAAAGATAAAATTTTCATATATGACAATTGATGTTTTAACAGCTATGACAGCGCTTTTGCCCACCAGCAACTCTTATATCCAAATTCATAGTTCAGATATTTCATTTCTGTTAGTGCTATTTGCTAAAAGGAAGTTGAGATATTTGGGGGTTGTGGATTCTGCATCCTGGCGAAAAATAATAGAGGCTAAAAATAGACTTAGAACATCTTTATCCCACAATAAAGCAAAACATAGTTTGAAGAATGCAATTAATTACTCTAAAAACAAGGAAAGAAACCATCTTTTCCTCATATGTGTTTGAAAGGCTATAAATATTAGATGATGCATTGGTTAGTCCTACTACATATCAAACAACTCTGAAATCTCGATGACTTATAATAACATTCCATCCTTATCCACGTTTTATACATGCATACATGCTGCTGCAGCTCTGTTCAGCATGACTTTATGTGTCTTTTTCAGGGACCCAGGCTAAAAGGATATTCTCAGTGTGAGACATGCACTTTCTTGGGACAGAGGAGAGGACCAAGAGAGATCAGTCCGCACCATAAAATCTTAAGTCTTCTGATTAGATCTAGGCTATGTTAGATCCATTCACATCCCCTTAGGCAATGCAAGTTGCATGGCGAAGTCCAACATTGTTGAGGGAAGAAAAGATATCCCTCTTATGGGAGGAGATGGAGAGTAAATATTTGCATACAATAATACATTCTATCACAGCATTCCAAATAAGACATAAAATGTAGACGTGTATACAGTAGAACATGTTGAATTTTTAATTAAATATTCAAACTGAAGTGTTAACAAGCATAAGTATTTTCTTTAAATATAAGCCAGTTCATGAACTATAGATATATATTATGTTTTCTTTCAATTTATTTTGAAGTGTGGTGATAGGTGTGGAAATACCAGTTAATTTCAATGGTTATTAATAATGAAAAGAAAAAAAAGTGATGCGACATTTATTCACCATAGGTGGTCATACTCTATGATGAAGCAGAAAGAAGTTTGAACTCTGTTTCAGTCGACAAATTAGCTAGCATCCTAAGTGAAGAGCTAATTGTGCTGGTTAGGTTTTTTATTCCTCAGGATTTAAATCTTCTATTAATTACAATAAGATACAATGAAGGCTTCTGTGTATTATCACATAAGTTACCCATATCAGATTAATATATAAGGATGCCAGGATAATGGGTCATATAGCACTGAACAAATCTAAAGAACATGTCCTTCTATGGAACAACAATCTAAAAAAGGATAACAGTAAAGCAAATGGAAAGAAAGTGGTTTCAAAAAATCATGGTGAGGACTTTTCTTATAGTACTATTATTGCTTATCCATACATAGTACATTCATATATAACAACACATTACGAATGCAGTCCACATGTATATAAACATGCATTCATAACGTCTTAATCAACTGCTACACATTTACTATTATTGGCTGTACAATCAAATCTAATCCACACGGATATCGATCCGTACTATATATCCTTGATATTACATAGTACATACCTTCGTTCATCAAACACAGCAAATTTTAGTCCAGACATCCCTTGTCCACATGGATATCAATTTTTGGTCTACCAATGTTTGTCTACCTACCAATTTTTGGTCTCTTAGTCAAGCAACCTCCGAGAAATCATCATCCCGCTCAGGAGTGCTACCCTCCTCGCTCCAGGCCCATAACATTTGGGGGTGACTATACTGAAACTATACCTGACATCTGCTTCTTACTTCAGGGCCATAATACTAAGATCGCCCACACTTTCCCCTTAAATAAATCATCTCAGTGAACTATTGACTGCCACCCTATTAACCAGTCATGGGAGGACATGCATTTGGTATTTTTAACTTTGGGGGATGCTATTACTCACCATCGTGGAAGGCCTGGTCCCTGCCAAATCCACTGTAGATGAACTCGGATTTGATACCTAACAAACTAATTGTAGAAGCTGAACTTATATCAAATATTCCAGGCTGACATGATAACCATAAGGTTAATTCTTGCTTGAAAGATGTAACAATCAATAGACACTCATGCACGCTCACGCACATACCCTCACACACGTACCCTCACGCACTACCCTCACGCACTTTCAAGAACTATTTTTGATTAAATCCGCAACCCTCCTCCTCCTCCTGTGACTTTATCATCAACCTAAGTAAACAGTATCCTTGCCAAATCCCAAAAACAAGAGACTGAAATGCAACCTAGTCTTTTAAACACAAACACTCCAACAGCTACCCCTCGACTTATGTAATTTTTCTAAAAATCTTAAGACCGTCCTACCAAAGTAATCCTCCACTTTATTATAACAAATAAAATAACTAAATTTCCGCCCTAATACTAATATACCTTGAGCATATCACTCTGAAAGGCCTGCCCCATTATATCACACACTAAATTAACCATACTCTAATTATGACCAATCCTCCCAGGCAAACCTCTGCCAATTTAACTTTAAAGACCCTGTATTTCTGGAACTGTAAACAAATATTTACACTTCTTTCTCATATTTTAACTTTTCCACTAAGTATTTATAAAGTTAATGGAGCTTAATTATTCAAAGCAAGACACTGAAAATATCTCGATGTGTCCACATAGCCACATGAACAGATAGGTTTTGTCCTGGCCTTTTTATTAGCAATTAGTAAGATTACACATGCGAGCATCCCCACCCTGGTGAAAATTCCCTCTAGATCACCAGCTCAAAAGACGCAGGTATCAAGCACGCATGAATGCAGTTCAAAACACTTCACTTAACCACACCCCTACCGGAAACAGCAGTGATAAATCTTTAGTTATAAATCAAAGTTTGACTAAGTGATACTAACGTTAAGGGTGGATTAATTTCATGCCAGCCACCACAGCCATACGATTAACCCGAGCTAACAGAACTTGGCATAAAGAGTGTTTAAGGTCTACCTTCAATAAAGCTAAACCTCATCTAAGCTGTAAAAAACTCCAGCTGAAATAAAATATACTACGAAAGTGGCTTTAATATCCTGAAGATACAATAGCAAAGACACAAACTGGGATTAGATACCCCACTATGCTTAGCCCTAAACTCTAATAGTTACATTAACAAAACCATTCGCCAGAGTACTACAGCAGCTTAAAACTCAAAGAACTTGGCGGTGCTTTTTATCCCTCTAGAGGAGCCTGTTCTATAATTGACAAATCGCAATACACCTCACCACCTGTTGCCCCCAGCCTTATACCACTATCTTCAGCGAACCCTTAAAAGGCTATAGAGTAAGCACAAGTACATACATAAAAACCATAGGTCAAAGTATAGCCCATGAGGTGGCAAAAAATGGGCTACATTTTCTATGTCCAGAAAAATCTCATGACAACCCTTATGAAATCTAAGGGCTCAAGGAATATTTAGCCATAAACCAGAAGCAGAGCGCTCGGATAAATAAGGCTGTGAAGCATGTACACACATCCCATCACCCTCCTCAAATACTACTCTGGAAATCACTATTACTAATAACTTTCTACATGCATACAGAAGAGGTAAGTTGTAACATGGTAAGCCTACTGGAAAGTGCAATTGGACAAACCAAAATGTAGCTTAACCCAAAGCATCCGGCTTACACCTGGAATATTTCAACATGACCTGATCAATGTGAACCAACTCTAGCCCCAAACCCTGCTAAAAATATTATCAAAATATCTTAAACCATTTACCTTAGACAAAAGTATAGGTGATATAAATTTTTATCCTCACGCAATAGACATAGTACCGTAAGGGAAAGATGAAAGAACTGTATCAAGCACCAAAAAGCAAAGACAAGCCCTATACCTTCTGCATAATGTATTAAACAGAAATAACTTTACACAGAGAACTATGGACAAGTCCCCTGCAACCAGACGAGCTACCCAAGAAGAGGTGAAAGAGCACACTCACTTATGTGGCAAAATAGTAGGAAGATTCATGAGTAGCAGGGACAAGCCTACCGAGCCTGGTGATAGCTGGTTATCCAAGATAGAATATTAGCTCAACTTTAAACTTACCCACAGAATTACTTAACCTCCTTGTAAGTTTAACTGTTACTCTAAAGAGGGACAGCTCTTTAGACACTAGGAAACAACCTTCCTATAGAGAATAAAAAATATTACCACCATAGTTGGCCCAAAAGCCACCACCAATTAAGAAAGAGTTTAAGCTCAACATTCAACTTAAATTCTAATCGCTCTACTGAGCTCCTAACATCACATTGGACTAATCTATTACTTAACAGAAACAATAATGTTAGTATAAGTAACATGAAGACATTCTCCATTGCATAAGCTTACAGCAGACTGGAATAACCCACTGACAGTTAACAGCCTGATATTAATAAATGATATAATAAGCACCCTATTACTTACACTGTTAACCCAACATAGGTATGCTCTAAGGAAATATTACAAAAAGTAAAAGGAACCTGGCAAATCATACCCCGCCTGTTTACCAAAAACATCACCTCTGGCATTACCAGTATTAGGCACTGCCAACCCAGTGACTTATGTTCAATGGCCGCAGTATCCTGAGAGTGAAAAGGTGGCATAATCACTTGTTCCCTAATTAGGGACTTGCATGAATGGCTACACGAGGGTTCAGCTGTCTTACTTTTAATCAGTGAAATTGACCTATCCATGAAGAGGCAGCTATAAACAAATAAAAGGAGAAGACCCTATGGAGCTTTAATTCATTAATGCAAATAAAAACTCAAACAAGCCTACAGGCCCTAGCCTACCATTCTTGCATTACAAATTTTGGTTGGGGTGACCTCGGAGCATAATTCAACCTCCGAACAACCTAAACTAAGACTGCACTAGCCTAAGCGAGTTAAAACACACTGACTTAATGATTCGATCAACAGAGTAAGTTACTCTAGGGATAACAGCACAATCCTATTCTAGAGTTCATATCGACAATAGGGTTTACGATCTCGATGTTGGATCAGGACATCCTAATGGTGCAGCAGCTATCAAGGGTTCGTTTGTTCAACGATTAAAGTCCTACGTGATCTGAGTTCAGACCAGAGTAATTCAGGCCAGTTTCTATCTATTTAACATTTCTCTTAGTACGAAAGGACAAGAGACATAGGCCCACTTCATAAAGTGCCCTTACTCCATAGATGATGCTATCTCTTTCTAACAAATCATCACACACGCTATTCAAGAACAGGGTTTGTTAAGATGGCAGAGCCCAGCAATTGCATAAATCTTAAAACTTTATAATCAGAGGTTCGACTCCTCTTCTTAACAATATGCCTATAATTAACCTTCTCCTATTCATTATCACCACTCTTCTCGCTATAGCATTCTTTACACTCACCGAATGCAAAATTTTAGGCTATGTACAACTACGCAAAGGCTGAACGTTGTAGATCCCTATGGGATGCTTCAACCATTCGGTGATGCAATAAAACTTTTCACCAAAGAACCCTTACAGCCCTCAACAAGTACTATTACCATTATATTACTGCTCCAGTCCTTTCCCTTTCTATCACTCTCCTCTTAGGAACTCCCCTCTCTATACCAGATCCTCTAGTTAATTTTAATATAGGCCTCCTTTTTATACTAGCCACATTAAGCCTGACCATCTATTCCGTAGTCAAGACGAGCATCTAATTCAAAACATGCACTAATCAGTCCATTACAAGCTATGACCCAGACAATTTCATATGAGGTCACCGTAACCATTATCCTGCTATCAGTCCTACTGAGAAGTGGCTCATTTAACTTACCATACACTCATCATAATGCAAGAATTCCTGTGACTGCTCCTACCGTGATGGCCCCTATCCATAATATGATTTATCTCCACACTAGCAGAAACTAACCAAGCCCCTTTTGGTCTAGCAGAAAGATAGTCAGAGTTAGTCTCAGGCTTCAACATCGAAGATGCTGCAGGCTCATTTGCCCTCTTCTTTATAGCAGAATACATGAATATTATCATAATAAATGCCCTAACCTCTATTGTTTTCCTAGGAACATTACACACTATATATTCACCAGAATTCTATACCACAAATTTCATTACCAAACCCTTCTTTTAACCACCCTATTTTTATAAATTTGCCTGACATACCCTCAATTCTGCTACAACCAACTCATACACTTTCTATGAAAAAACTTCCTACCACTTACACTAGCATTCTGCATATATCGCAATGCCTGTCCCAATTTCCAGCATCCCAACCCAAACATAAGAAATAAGTCTGACAAAAGAATTACTGTGATAGAGTAAATAATAGAGGTTAAAATTCTCTTATTTCTAGAACTATAGGAATTGAACTTACCCCTGAGAATCCAAAATTCTCCATGCTACCTATTACACCACATCCTAGAGTAAGGTCACCTAAATAAGCTATCAGGCCCACACCCCAAAAATGTTGGTTACACCTTTCCCATACTAATTAATCCCTTAGCTCAACTTATTATCACCCTTACTATTTTCACAGGAACTCTTATCATAATGCTAGGCTTACACTGATTTCTCATCTGAACAGGCCTAGAAATAAACATACTAGCCCTTATCCCAATCTTAATTTAAAAAATAAATCCCTGCTCTGCAGAAGCAGCCACTAAATATTTCCTTACACAAGCAACCACGTCCATAATTCTGATGATATCCTTTCCAACAGCCTGTCCTCCGGACAATGAATAAACACTATTAATCAATTTTCATCCTTAATAATAATCGTAGCCCTAATAAGAAAACTAGGAAGAGCCCCCTTTCACTTCCAAGCCCCAGAGGTAACCCAAGGAATCTCTCTAATGTCTGGTATACTTCTTCTCACACGACAAAAACTAGCCCCTATCTCGATTATGTTTCAAATTTTCCCATCAACACAAACATATTCCTGTTTATCACAATCCTATCCATTATAGTGGACAGTTGAGGAGGACTTAACCAAATAGAATTGTGTAAAATCCTAGCCTATTCCTCAATCACTCACACAGGTTGAATAATAGCAGTACTAATCTATGTCCCAAACATTACCATTCTAAACCTGATTATTTACCTCATCTTAACAACAACTGCATTTCTAGCACTCAACCTGAGTATAAGCACTACAACCCTGTCACTATCTCATGCCTGAAATAAATTAGAATGGTGGACACCTATAATTCCACTAACTCTACTATCCCTAGGAGGTTTACCCCCAATTAACAGGGTTCCTGCCTAAATGAATCATCATCCAAGAATTTACAAAAAACAATAGCCTTATTATGCCAACCATTATAGCTATCATAACCCTACTCAACCTGTACTTTTACATAAACTTAATGTATTCCATCTCAGGCACACTATTCCTCACATCTAATAATATGAAAATAAAATGACAATTTGAAAACGCAAAACCCATACTACTCTTCCCCCGACTTGTCATCTCTTCTACCCTCCTCTTACCCATCTCTCCCTTAATATTAACCGTAACTTAGAAATTTAGGTTAAATAAGACCAAGGACCTTCAAAGCCCTTAGTAAGTTACACTTAATTTCTGTAACAGATCTAAGGACTGCAAGACTCTATTCTGCATCAGTTGAATGCAAATCAACCATTTTAATTAAGCTAAGCCCTTGCTAGATTGGTGGAATTGGAACGCACGAAAATTAGTTAACAGCTAAACACCCTAATCAACTGGCTTCAATCTGTTTCTCCTGCTGTTGGGGGAAAAAGGCACGAGAAGCCCCAGCAGCATTGAAGCTGCTCCTTTAAATTTGCAACTCAAACTGAGAAATCACCTCAGGGCTTGTAAAAAGAGGCCTTGACCTCTGTCTTCAGATTTACCGTCTAATGCTTACTCAGCCATTTTACCTTTTTGTCCCCACTTATGTTCATCAATCGTTGATTGTTTTCAACTGACCACAGAGTCTAGGAACACTATACCTGCTATTCAGTGCATGAGCAGGGTTAATAGGCACTGCCTTAAGCCTTCTAATTCAAGCAGAATTAGGCCAACCAGGAACTCTGCTAGGAGATGATCAGATCTACAGTGTTACTGTTACCACCCATGCATTCGTTATAATTTTCTTTACCGTAATACCAGTCATGATTGGGGATTTCAGAAACTGGCTGGTCCCTCTGATAATTGGTGCACCTGATATGGCATTCCCCTGGATAAATAATATGAGCCCCTGACTTCTTCCCCCATCATTTCTACTCCTACTTGTGTCCTCAAAAGAAGCCAGCGCTGGAACCAGCTGAACACTTTATCCCCCTTTAGCAGAAAATCTAGCACCTGGAGGAGCCTCTGTGGACCTGACCATCTTCTGGCTCCGCTTAGCACGTGTTTCTTTTATTTTAGGGGCCATTAATTTTATTATCACAATTATTAACATAAAACCCCCAGCCATATTTTTATTCTTCTCTTTTTCTTTATCTTTTTATTCTTTTACCTGTTCCTCCTGCTTATTACAGAAAAAATAATAAGACTCAGAAAGTAAAGAAAGGACACAAACTGGGGACTTTGGCACCCAAGCTATGACCCAGTGACGAATTCTGAGTTTACTTTTGCCTCATGTAGTTCAGAGTTGGTATCAGGAATTTGGAAATGCCAAAAGGTACAGACAAGAAAAAAAAAAAAAAAGTCTACTCTCTCTGGCCAAAATACCTGAAAACTGTAAGCCTAGCAAGACAGAAAAATTTTAGACCGTAACTGTCTACTCCAGCCAAATGTGAGAGGAAAAATCAGAGAAAAATAAACAAGCAAACTGTATCCACGCCCCCACCCATGCCAACAAAGCTGCCTGGAGAGTCTACATTTCCACCTTTATCAGGTGTCCCCACTCCTCCCACCCAGGGTGGTGTCAGAGAAAGCCATATAGGGAGCCGGAATGTTATTCCTGCCAGTTAGTAACAAAGTCCCCTTCCCCTTTCCTGAATGTGTCAGTGGAGAACACAGAAAACCTGAACTTCCACCCCTACCTGGCCATAATAAGATGTCCCTCCACCATCCCCACTGGCTGATATCAGAGGAGGTCTAATTGAGTGGTACAATTTTGCTACAGTCCAGCAGTAGCAAAGCTACTCCCTCTACCCGTGGTGCCAGTGGAAAGCAGGATGGGAAGAGTAATGACATATTCCGATTTCTCCCAGCCAGGAGGTATCAGTGGAGGCCTAGTGTGGAGCTGAAACTCCTACACACACACAGTAGTAACAAGGAGCTCTCTTCCCTTTGATGCCGTGCAGGTCAAGTAGAGAATCAGTTTTAATTGCACCTGGCAGTCATGAGGCGAAGACACCCTCCCCTTTTCTGCCAGAGTAGTATTGGAATAAGTCAACTAAAAGAGAAGATTTATATAAGATTCTTAGAGTCATAAAATGATGAAAATTGACAGTCATTTCAAAAAACAGGAAGATCTCAAACTCAATGGAAAAAGACAATTACTAGATGACAATACTAAGATGATAGAAAGGTTAGAGTTATCCGACATATTTTAAAGCAGCCATTATTATAAAAATACATCAGTAAGAATTATAAACATGCTTGATGATATGGTTTGGATACCTGTCCTCATCCAAATCTCACGTACTGTAATCCCCAGTGTTGGAGATGGGGCCTGGTGGGAGGTGATTGGATCATGTGGGTGAATTTCCCATGAATAGTTTAGCACCATTTTCTTGGTACTGTCCTCATGATAGTGAGTGAGTTCTTGTAAAATCTGGTCGTTTCAAGTATGTAGGAATTCCACCTCCCTCACCTCACTCCTGCATTAGCAACATGACCTGCCTGCTCCTCTTCAGCTTCTGCCATGATTGCACATTTCCAGAGGCTTTCCCAAAAGCTGAGTAGATGTCAGCATCATACTTCCTATAAAGCTTGCAGAACCGTGAGCCAATTAAATCTCTTTCCTTTGTAAATTACCCAGTCTCGGGTATTTCTTTATAACAATACAAGAATGGCCTAATACTTTTGGAATAAATGAGGGAAAAAAATATATAAATGAAGTAAATAAATGGGAAAAAAAAGTTTCAGCAAGGTATAGAAGATATAAAGAAGAACAAAATGGAAATTTTGAAACTGAAAAATACAATGATTAGGTTTTTGGCCAAGATGACTGATTAAAAACAGTTACAACCAGAGGCAGTAATCAGGCGCGGTGGCTCATGCCTGTAATCCCAGCACTTTGGGAGGCCAAGGCGGGCGCATCACGTGGTCAGGAGATCACACCATCCTGGCTATCACGGTGAAAGCCTGTCTCTACTAAAAATACAAAAAATTAGCTGGGTTTGGTGGCGGGTGCCTGTAGCCCCAGCTACTTGGGAGGTTGAGGCAGGAGAATCGCTTAGAACACACGAGGCGGAGGTTGCAGTGAGCCGAGATCCGCCATTGCACTCCAACTCTGGGCAACAGGGTGAGACTCAGTTGCAAAAAAAAGAAAAAAGAAAAAAGAAAAAAAGAGAAAGAGAGGGAGGGAGGGAGGGAGGAAGGAAGGGAGGAAAGAAGGAAAGAAAGAAACAGCTACAATGCATGGCACTAACAGAGAGAAACAAATGGGGTGAGTAAATACAGCACCTTTAACTGAAATATCCAGGCAGTCGCATTGGGACTGCTCAGGGAAACAGCTGGACCCACGGAGAATGAAGAAAAGCATTGCAGGGTCACAGCTCACCTGGGAGGACATGAAGCCAAGGGAGCCCCCACCCTCAGCCAAGAGAAGCAGTGAATGAATGTGCGAGCCTAAGAAACCAGGCTTCTTCCAGGGATCTTTGAAACCCTCTGATTTAGGAGAAACCCTTGTGAACCCACTCCACACTGGCCTTGGGTCTGACACACACCGCTCTGTGGAGTCTCAGCAGAGCAGGTCCTCAGGCACACGCAGAGACCCAGGAGCTTTACATACGCTGGCCTGGGGATACCTAGCAAAAGTGACTGCAACTCAGGCAAGGCAGGTCTGTACACACCCCTAGAAGGGGGGCTGAATCCAGGCAGCCGAGCAGTGTTGGTCTGAGGGCCCCACTTCCATGGCACCTCACAAGATAAAACTGACTTGGAATACCAGCTAGCAGCCGGCCACAGTGTGTGCCTACCTGAGAGGAGATGGAACTTCTGGAGAGAGAGGCAGGCTTGCCATCTTTGCTGTTCAGATGACTCAGCCCTTCCAGCGTGCAGGCTTTGGAGAGTTCAAATGGACTGGATGAGGAAGGCATCCGCCAGCACACCACAGCTCCTTTATCAAAACATGGCCAGACGGCTTTAAGCGGGACTGGGATCCATTTTTCTCACTGAGCGGAACTTCCCAGGGAGGGCCTCCAGCCACCCGCACCCGGCGTTCTGTGGACAGCGTTCTGATTTCTCCTTGAGACAAACTGCCCGAGGGGAGGGGGTGGGCCTCAACCTTTGCTCTTTGGGTTACTCAGCTGTTCCAGTCTGGGCTTTGGAGAGTCTAAGCAGACTGAGGCAGAAGGCAGTACCCTAGCACCTTGCTGCCGCTTTGCCGAGGCGTGGCCACATTGCTTCTTGATATGGGACACCTGGATCCATTCCTCTTCACTGGGAGGGATACAGCTGAGGCCTCTGGCCACCCCTGCTCATATTCTACAGCTGACAGAGTTCTAATTTCTCCCTGGGAGAGAGTGCCTTGGTGGTGGGATGGGCTGCCACCTTTGCTGTTTGAGTGTCTTAGCCATTCCAGCCTGAGCTGCCTTGGAGAGGCAGGGACTGAAGGGATCTCCCAAGAAGCACAGCTGCTCTACCAAAATCAGCCAGACTGCTTTTCTAAGCGGGTCCCTGATCCTGTTCCTGCTGTCTGGGTGAGACCTCCCAACCAGGGTCTCCAGCCACCTCCTATAGGTGTGTTTGGGTGGCCACAGGTCTGTGCCTGCCTGGGACACAGCTTCCAGAGAAAGGGACAAGCTGCCATCTGTGCTGTTTTGCAGCCTTCACTGGTGATACTTCCAGGTACTGAAAAACCTGAGGTGAAGGGTCTGGATTGGACCCCCAGCAAACCAACAGCAGCCCTACAGAAAAGTGGCCATACTGTTAAAAGAAAAACAAACAAGCAAACACAAAGAAATAAAACCCCATCCAAACATCAGTAACCTCAAAGACTGAAAGTAGGTAAGTCCACAAAGATGAGAAAAAGAGCCAAAACACTGGAAACTCGAAAAGCCAGAGTGCCCTCTTTCCTCCAAATGACCACAACACCTCTCCAGCAAGGGATCAAAATGGGCTGAGGCTGAGATGGCTGAAATGACAGAACTGGGTTTCAGAATGTGGATAAAAATGAACGTCGCTTAGCTAAAGGAACACATTATAACCCAATGTAAGGAAGCTAAAAATCATGATAAAACAATGAGAGAGATGACAGTCAAAATAGCCAGTGTGGAGAAGAACATAACCAACCTGATAGAGCTGAGAGAAACACTACAAGAACTTCACAATACAATCACAAGTATTATAGCAGAATAGACCAAGCAGAGAAAAGAATCTCAGAACTTGAAGACTGTCTTTCTGAAATAAGACAGGCAGACAAGAATAAAGAAAAAACAAAGGAAATAACAGAAGCTCACAGAAATATAGGATTATGTAAACAGACCGAATCTATGACTTACTGGTTGCCCAAAAGAAATGGGGAGAATAAAACCAATTTGGAAAACATATTTCAGGATATATAGAACTTTTGCAACCTATCTAGAGAGGCCAAGATTCAAATTCAGGAAATGCAGATAACCCCAGTAAGATACTCCATGAGAAGATCAACCCAAAGACACATAATAATCAGATTCTCCAAGATCAAAACAAAAAAAACATTAAAGGCAGCCAGAGAGAAAGGCCAGATTCTGACCTCTCAGCAGAAACTCTATAAGCCAGAATAGATTTGGAGCCAATATTCAACATTTTTAAAGAAAAGAAATTCCAAGCCAGTGTTTCATAAACAAAGCTTCCTAAGTGAAGAAGAAATAAGATCCTTTTCAGACAAGCAAATGCTGAGGAATTCATTACCACTAGACATGCCCTTACAACAGCTTCTGAAAGAAGCACTAAATATAGAAAGGAAAAATCATTACCAGCCACCACTACAAAAACACATTGAAGTACACAAATCAGTGATACTATGAAGCAACCACATAAACAAGCCTGCACAATAACCAGCTAGCATCATGATGGCAGGATCAAATACACACATAACAACACTGCATTAGTCCTTTGTTATGCTGCTGATAAAGACATACCCAAGACTGGGAAGAAAAAGAGGTTTAATTGAACTTACAGTTCCACATGACTGGGGAGGCCTCAGAATAATGGTAGGGGGCAAAAGGCACTTATTACATGGTGATGCCAAGAAAATGAGGAAGATGAAAAAGTAGAAATCCCTGGAAAAAAAAAAAAAATCAAATCTCATGAGGCTTGTTCACTACCATGAGAACAGTATGGGGGAAACTACCACCATGATTCAAATTATTTCCCACTGGGTCCCTCCCACAACACATGAGAAATATGGGAGTACAATTCAAGATGAGATTTGGGTGAGGACACACAGCCAAACCGTATCATTCCACCCGTGGCCCCTCACAAATCTCATGTCCTCAGATTGCAAAACCAATCATGCCTTCCCAACAGCCCCCCAAAGTCTTAACTCACTTCAGCATTTACCCAAAAGTTCACAGTCTGAAGTCTTATCTAAGACAAGGCAAGTCCCTTCTGCCTATGAGCCTGTAAAATGAAAAGCAAGCTAGTTACTTCCTAGATACAATGGAGGTGTGGGTATTGTGTAAATGCAACTTTTCAAATGGGAGAAATTGGCCCAAACAAAGGGCTTACAGGGTCCATGCAAGTCCAAAATCCAGCAGGGCAGTCAAATTTTAAAGCTCCAAAATGATCTCCTTTGACTCCATGTCTCACATCCAAGTCACACTGATACAAGAACTAGGTTCCCATAGTCTTGGTCAGCTCTGTCCCTGTGGCTTTGCAGAGTATAGCACCCCTTGTGGCTGCTTTCACAGGCTGGCGTTGAGTGTCTGAGACTTTTCCAGGCACATGGTATAAGCTATTAGTGGATCTACCGTTATGGAGTCAGGAGGACAGTGGCCTTCTTCTCACAGCTCCACTAGGCAGTGCCCCAGAAAGGACTCTGCCTGGGGGCTCCAACCCCACATTTCCCTTCCACACTGCTCTAGGAGAAATTCTCCATGAGAAGTTCCCCATGAGGGCCCCACCCTTGAAACAAACTTTTGCCTGAGCATCTAGGCATTTCCATACATCTTCTGAAATCTAGGTGCCTCAATTCTTGACTTCCGTACACTGGCAGGCTCAACACCACATGGAAGTTGCCAAGGTTTGGGGTTTGCACACTCTGAAACCATGGGCCAAGCGGTACCTTGGCCCCTTTTAGCAATGGCTAGAATGTCTGGGATGCAGGGCACCAAGTCCCTAGGCTTCACCCAGCATGGGGACCCTGGGCCTGGCCCACAAAACCGTTTTTTCCTCTTAGGTTTCCAGGTCTGTAATGGGAGGGTCTGCCATGAAGACCTATGACATGCCCTGGAGACATTTTCTCCATTAACTTGGAGATTAACATTTGACTCCTTGTTACTAATGCAAATTTCTGAAGCCAGCTTGAATTTCTCCTCAAAAAATGGGTTTTCCTTTTCTACTGCATTGTCAGGCTGCAAATTTTCCAAACGTTTATGCTGTTTCCCTTTTAAGATGGAATACTTTTAACAGCACCAAAGTCATCTCTTGAATGCTTTTCTGCTTAGAGATTTCTTCTGCCAGATACCCTAAATCATCTCTCTCAAGTTCAAAGTTCCATAAATCTCTAGGGCAGGGGCAAAATGCCACCAGTCTCTCTGCTAAAACATAACAAGAGTCACCTTTGCTCCAGTTCCTAACAAGTTATTCATTTCCATCTGAAACCACTTCAGCCTGGATTTAATTGTCCATACCATTATCAGTATTTTTGACAAAGCCATTCAACTAAGTCTCTAGGAAGTTCCAAAGTTTCCCACATTTTCCTGTCTTCTGAGTCCTCCAAACTATTCCAACCTCCACCTGTTATCCAGTTCCAAAGTCGCTTTCATATTTTCGAGTATTTCTTCAGAAATGCTGCACTCTACTGATACCAATTTACTGTATTAGTCCATTTACATGCTGTTGATAAAGACATACCCAAGACTGGGAAGAAAAAGAGGTTTAATTGGACTTACATTTCCACATGGTTGAGGAGACCTCAGAATAATGGTGGGAGGCAAAAGGCACTTATTATGTGGAGGCAGTGAGAGAAAATGAGGAAGCTGCAGAAACAGAATCCCCTGATAAAACCATCAGATCTTGTGAAACTTGTTCACTACCATGAGAACAGTATGGGGGAAACTGCCCTCATGGTACAAATTATTTCTCACTGGGTCCCTCCCACAACACATGGAAATTATGAGAGTACAATTCAAGATGAGATTTGGGTGGGGACACTGAGCCAAACCATATCAGGCCTTAAATGTAAATGGACTAAATACCCCCATTAAAAGACACAGGATGGCAAGCTGGATAAAAAATGAAGAACCATTAGTATGCCATCTTCAAGAGACCTATCTCACATGCAAAGACATACATAGGAAAGATAAACATAGACACCCATAGGATGAAAATTTATCAAGAAAATGGAAAACAGAAAAAAACAGAGGTTGCAATCATAGTTTCTGAGAAAACAGACTTTAAACCAACAAAGATTTTTAAAAAGACAAAGAAAAGCATTATAAAATGGCAAAGGGTTCAATTCAACAAGAAGAGCTAACTATCCTAAATATATATTCACCCAATACAGGAGGACTTAGAATCATAAAGCAAATTTTTAGAGACCATCAAAGAGAGTTTATTTCCACATGAGAATAGCGGGAGACTTCAACACTGCACTGTCAATATTAGATCATCAAGGGAGAAAATTAACAAAGATATTCAGGACCTGAACTCAGCTCTGAATCAAATGGAACCTGACAAATATCTCTAGAACTCTCCATCCAAAAACAACAGAATTCTTCACATTGCCACATGGCACATACACTGAAATTGATAACATAAAATCGGAGCAAATGCAAAATAAATGCAATGATAACAAACAGTCTCTTGGACCACAGCATAATGAAATTATAACTCAAGATGAACAAATTCACTCAACATACAAAAACATGGAAGTTGAACAACGTGCTTCTGAAAGTCTTTGGGGTAAATAATGAAATTAAGGCATAAATCAAGACGTTATTTGAAACTAATAAGAACAAAAGTACAATGTACCAGAATCTCTGGGATATAGCTAAGGCAGTGTTAAGAGGGAAATTTATATCACTTAATGCCCACATCAAGCATTTAGAAAGATCTCAAGTTATCAACCTAACATCCCAACTAATAGAAGGAGAGAACCAAGAGCAAACAAACCCAAAACTAGCAGAAGATAAGAAATACCCCAAATTAGAGCTGAACTGAAGGGGTTAGAGACATAAAAAACCCTCCAAAAGATTGATGAATCTGGGAGCCATTTTTTGAAAAGAAAAATCAAATAGATAGATCACTAGATAGACAAAGAAAAAATAGAGAAGATTCAAATAAACACAATCAGAAATGATAAGGGGAATATTACCACTGACCTCACACAAATGTAAATAACCATTAGCGAATATTGTAAATACCTCTATTAACATAAAGTAGAAAACTCCCATCAGCAGGTTTAGAAGGATGTTTGATTGGGTAATCTTTCCTTCCCTTGAAAAGGAGAGAATATTTTACACACCTGCTGCTTAACCTTTTACTGTCCAGTACCCAGCAAATTATTACCCATACAGTAGCTTCTACACGAAGTGCCTGTTTATGTTCTTCTGGATCCTTCTGTCTCAGTTAGCTAACATTGAGTTAGTTCTTAATGCCACAAAGCAACACCAGTTAGAGGTTGGCTTCAGATGTCCTTGGTTTCCACCCAAGCAGCTGAATGACTGTCTCTTGGAATATTGGGTTCCACAATTGCAAAACAAGAGGGTAAGAAAAAATCATTTCTAAAGAGCCATTGATCTATTTTATGCACTCAATACATTATTCTTTCATGGCAAGCAAATCTCTGCTACTTTAGGTCACTTTCCAATGGTTATCTCCCACTCAACTCCTCAACAGACTGCTCCTAACTTACAAGCAACAAATTTAAAAAGCATCGATCCTAGCTACACCTCATTTCATTCTAATGATTCATTGGAGAGTCTACTTTGATACTCTAGGTTTGAGCAACTGATCAAATAATCAGTTACTGTTTTTTTCACTATTGCCTCTGTATCATGTGAGTTTCTTAGGTAGTTTCCTTTATTTCCCTTGCAGCTGGTACATCCTTGATGGGATATAATTAAATAGATAAATAAACTCTGAAATCCCAGATTTCAGAATTAATAATTGCTTTATCATGTGTCACAGGATTGATTTTATTTAGTAGTATTCTCACCTGTGTAGTCCTGAAAGCACAAAAGTTAGGGAAAAAATGAAGTAAACGTTATTCTGCCCTAAAGAGTCCCCTACTTGTTCTCACTGGAAAAAAAAAAAGTGTTCTAATTGTATGTGGTTGTTGCTATATTCCATAAGCTTATATCTTAGTATCTTCTGTATTATCAGTAACCAGTTCTCTAATCTTAATGTGTATCACTATCTTCATGTACAGTTCGTGGTGATGGTCAGATAAGATACACGTGAATTAAAAATGTAACAAATGTGGCTCTCCAGATGACATTCCTAATTACTGTTGGAGTAGGCTGATTACATCCCTCCCAGACATATTTAAAAGCTCAAATCTGAAAATGCATTTTGTTTGAATAGCTAATAAATAACAGTGACATATGGGGCAGCCTGCTGGGTGGCAATTGAGAAAGCAAGAGGATGAGAAGAGCATAAAATCCATCAGAAACAAAAAGTTGGGTGATTTAGCGATTTCAAACTTATACCTGTTCCACCTGAGGCTTCTGCATTTTACTTCATGGCTATGCTACCTTTCCTTTTGCTCAAGTCAGAAACCTTGAACTTTCTTTTTTTTTTTTTTTTTTTTTCCACATCCCAGATATAATCCATTGGGGAATCTTATCGACTCTACCATCAAAACCTATAAAATATGTTAACCCTTCTCACCATCTCCACTGCTACCATCTTGTCTGAGCCACTGCTCACCTGAATTACTGCAAGAGCCTTGGAATAGCAGTCACTTTTTCTTGGCCCACCCCACTTCCCACAGAATTCAGATGGAAATGTAAACTGTCACTCCACTGTCAACTGCCCTCATTATACTTTGATTCAAAAACCATCCCAGACACCAAGGAGGCCCTGGGTGACCTGTTCCTGTGGCCTCCCCAGCTATTCTTCTTGCTCTCTCCACTCCAAGGACACAGCCTCCTTGCTCCTTTGCAAGCACAGCAAGCCACTTCCATCCCAGGGCCTTGCTCCCTCCCTTTCTTCTGGTCCGGATTAGATCTCACCTTGACAATATGTTCCACCTTGAACATCCTTTTCAGCGGTGCAATCTATTGCAGTCCCCAACCCAGCATTGCTTGTCTTAACGCTGTTCTACTTTTCTCTTTCTTTCCACAGTTGTAACCACCTTTTAAGATACTATATAATTTATCCGTGTTTGTATTTATTAATCATTATTTATCTCCGCCTTGTTAAAATGTAAGCACCACAGGACAGGAATCTGTTTCTTTTGTTTTCCGATGTAGGTTAAATGTTTTGAGCAATGTCTGGGTTTCTATCAATATGTGTTCACTAAATAAATTAATGCAATTTATTTATTTTCTTTCAAACAACTGCATTAGATAAAAAAACACGTATAATAGATCTGGTTCAAATCTAGGTACTAAGGACGAAAGGATAGATAATAGATGGTCCCTGAGCTGAAAGACATCACTATTTAGTGGAGATGACAAATTCTAAATGAATCATGACAATACTATGCTAACTGGATATGGGATGCATATACCAAAAACCCATGTTACATGGTAGAGGTCCACATTCCTCTTCCCTCTTATTCTCGAGATGGATTTTTGTAGCCTTCCTTTATCCTTCATTACTTTTTTTTTTTCTTTCTAAGGTCCTTCCTATGATTAGCATATATTTAGGTGGAATGGAGTCTTAGGATTCCAATACTATCAGGGATCACCTAATGTGAAGTATTACGGAAGCACTACCCTTGGTGCAAAAATGTGTAGGAACATTGAAAACATCCCCATGATAACAGATAGGTAGTCTATGTAATAATACATGCCCAGAGGCAAAAAGAAGAAAATAAGATCATGCAATGGCAGCACATGGAATGACAGTTTCTGCAATTCATGTGGTTGTGCTTTCTCTTTCTCCTCTGTTGCTACCATTGTTTCCAACAATGGTGAAAAGTTGAGGGATTTTCTCTAAGGTCAGGAACAAGACAAGGATAACCACTTTCTCTACTTCTATTCTACATAGTACTGGAAGGTTTAGCCGGAGCAATTAGATAAGATTATAAAAGGCATTTAAACCAGAATGAAAGAAGTAAAGTTGTCCCTGTTTGTAGTTGACACAAATGTATATATAGAAAACCTTTAAGATCTTACCAAAAATTATAAAAACTAATAAACAAATTTAGTAAAGTGGAAGGATACAAAGTTAACATACAAAAGTCAGTGGTGTTTCTATATAATAACAATGAGCTATTTGAAAATGGAATTAAGAAGACAATCTAATTTATAATACTACAGTAAAACAAACAAAAATACTTCAGAACAAATTTAACCAAGGATGGGAAAGATCTGTACACTGCAAACTGTGAAACATAGATGCAAATAATTGAAGAAGACACAAATATGTAGAAAGATATACTATATTCATGGATTGGAAGAATTAATACTGTTAAAATGTCCATAACTATGCAAAGTGATCTGCAGACTCAGTAAAAATTCCTATCAAAATTCCAATGGTATTCTTTATAGAAATTGACAAAACAATGTAAAATCCATATGGGCCCAAATAACCTGAAACAACAGTTTTCAAGACAGTAATCTTCAACAGAAAGTAAAATAGAGTTTTATTTGTAATAGCCTCAAGTTGGAAAGAAGTAAAATGTCCATTAACAGATAAATTAATATACAGTTGATATCACATTCATACAATGGAATATAACTCAGAAACTGTGTGTGTGTGTATATATATATTATATATATATTATATACTTCTGATGAACTCAACAGTATGGAAGATTCTCAAATAATTATGCTAAGTAAAAGTCACCATACAAAATAAAATATTTACCATATAATTGCAGTTACATAAAACTATAGAAAACGCAAACCCATCTATAGTGAGAGAAAGCTGATCAATGGTTACCTAGGGACCTGTGGATGGGGGAAGATGGGAGAAAAAGGCTACCAAGAGAAGTGAGGAAACTTTTATGGATGAAGAAAATGTTCATTATCTTGATTGTGATAATTGTTTCATGGATATATGCATATGTCAACAGATTAAATTCTATACTTAAAATTTGTGTCATTTATTTTAGTTTAGTTATATATTGATGAAATTCAGTAAAATTAAAGTAAAACGTGCTTTGATTTGTCCAGAGTTTATTTATTAATTAATTATTTCCAAGGCCAAAATAATTGCAAACACACAAAGCATGATACCTTTAATTCAGACCCTCTTTTCCACTTTTGCCTGAACCTGGTCTTTCTTTCTCAGGAAGAAAAAAACTAAATTCTCAAGGAGGACTGGCAGAAAATTAATAATAAAGCTTTAGGCAATAAAAGAAGAATCCAAATCAAAGCACCTGAATTCAGGCTTCTTGCTCAAGGCCAAAGTGTTTAATCTATGCTTCAAACATACCCGAATTTCATTAAGACCAAAATTTGCTCAGGAGTTCCATACAAACAAATTATTTGCATGTTTATGAGATGTGGGGACTGCTGTTCCCTGAACTCTTAAGATAAGTGGCCCTGGCCTTCAGTGAATGACTCTGAGATACTTCTTCTCTGTACAGTACCAGATTTCAGAGACTCAGCAAGATGCTCTATCTCACATGAAGTCACTGGCTCCCAAATATCACGGCTTTGTTCTGCTTAAGCCTCATTTCCAACCTCCCAAATTCTAAAGGCCATTTTCATAAAAAGCAGACACAGTGTCAAGTCAAGGACAACTATCAATATAGAAAGTTAATTTCTCAACCATATGTACTATTGACTTCTGAAGGAGGAAATCATTGATCTGTGCAGTGAAGGAAAATTTCTTTAAAAAAAAATATGTGATAATCAAGTGTGGTAACCAACGTTGTTGAGGGGGAAAATGGGCTTTCGAGGCTTTGAAGATATTCCACAAAAAGGGAAAGGAAAATGACAACCGTTTCAGTGAAATACACATATGATGATAAAATGAAATCCCTTTGTTCATGCTGTTTAATTTTTAAGAAAAATGTCTGGAGGGAAAAGCTTCTGTAATTTTAATTTTCATCAAGAAACAGAGAAATATTGTAAGATTTTTTAAAATGACACCCAACTTACAATAAATAAAAGAACACGTTTCTTAACTTACATTAAAAAAAGAGTTTTGTCCTTCAGAGTCTGACCTTTTCTCATACATACGAAATTGTTAATGCCAAATGATGTTTTTTTCTGTCTCCAAATTGAAGAAAAGATACTGTTCCCCTAAGACGTGGTAATACGATTTCCTTTTCTTCCATTTTGAGTTATCTGATATTTTAGCATGGCATTTGATATTTATTTTTACAGGTATTAGGATCAGAGACATAACTCAAACCTATTGTATCTACAGTAGAAAATACAGTAGCATATTTTCTACAGCTACAGACAACACAACTATAAATACATGAAGAAAGAAAGATTTATAGAAATCCTAACATATGGAAGAGAGTTTCAAATTCATTAATCATGATTTTGGGAAAAACACATAGTCTTTGGTGTTAGAAAAACCTTGAGTTCAGGATCTAGAACTAGAAATACCATTTGACCCAACCATCCCATTACTGGGTATATACCCAAAGGATTATAAACCATGCTCCTATCAAGACACATGCACACATATGTTTACTGCGGCACTATTCACAATAGCAAAGACTTGGAAACAACCCAAATGTCCATCAGTGACAGACTGGATTAAGAAAATGTGGCACATATACACCATGGAATACTATGCACCCATTAAAAAGGATGAGTTCATGTCCTTTGTGGGGACATGGATGAAGCTGGAAACCATCATTCTGAGCAAACTATCGCAAGAACAGAAAACCAAACGTCGCATGTTCTCACTCATAGGTGGGAATTGAACAATGAGAACACTTGGACACAGGAAGGGGAACATCACACACTGGGGCCTGTTGCAGAGTTGGGGGAGTGGGGAGGGTTAGCATTAGGAGATATACCTAATGTAAATGATGAGTTAACCAGTGCAGCACACCAACATGGCACATGTATACATATGTAACAAACCTGTATGTTGTGCACATGTACCCTAGAACTTAAAGTATAATAAAAAAAAAATCTTGACTTCAAGCTTATCTTCACCTCCAATAAGAGGTGAACAGTAGAGTGTTAAAAATTTTTACTGAGATTCTAATGTGGTAGATACTAAATAACAAAGTAAATTGTGAAACAGGTCACCTACATTAGATGACTCTCCCCCATGCCCAGAGTATTAAAAGGTCAGAAGAAGAGCATATTGGTGAAGTAGAGAGGAGTGAATTTGCCTGGAGAAGTCTTTGCTGTGGGTTCCATGCTCCCACCTAATGGAAATGTGGGAGGCACAGGTTCCTCCTCTAAATCCTGGTAAGAAGGTCCTCAAAAACATTGATCCATGAGTGTGATAAATTATGTCTACTCTTCAGTTGAGAGAGAGAATAGGTTTGATCCCAACCAAAAAAGTAAAAAATATAATAAAGCTAACGAGCATAGGATTATTTCAGTATCCATCCCGTGGTGCTGCCAAGGGAAAAGGAAGCCTTACAGAAAGAAGTAAAGGTGGGCAACTGAATTCTTAGTCAATGCAGACGTCTTTGCAAGCCACTTGCCAAACTGTGGCATGTGGCATGTGATTTGCTGCTGTGAAAAAACTTCGGGAGAGAACTCCAACAACAGGGATTGGAGGGGGTTCAGAAGACTCATATCCCAGTGTTCAAAGGAACCAGGAGGGGAAGAGGCAGATGTAAATATCTGCCAGTAGAGAGAGCAAAGCTGTGATTAGCCTGGCTGGACATAGAAGGCCACGCCTGTAACCCCAGGATTTGGAAGGCTAAGTCAGGATCTCTTGAAACCATGAGTTTAAGACCAGTCTGGGCAACATACCAAGACCTCATATCTACCCCTACAAAGAAAAAAAAAAAATTAGCTCGCCATGGTGCTGCATACATGTAGTCCTAGCTACTTGGAAGACCTAGATTGGAGGATAGGTTGAGCCCAGGAGTTGGAGGTTACAGTGAACTATAGTCACGCCACTCCATTCTAGCCTGGGAGACAGAGAGAGATCGTGTCTCTAAGATATGAGTCAAGGAGGACTGGAACTGTAAGATAGAATAGTTGGTTTTTTTCTTTCTGGAGGCTCATTTCTCATCTGCCTGAGGCCGTACCTGGGGAGGGGAATATTGATGATTATATGGGATGGGACATTTCAATTTCTAATCTGAAACTGTGTTTTACAATTTAAAATGACCCTAGGATTTCATATTCTCTAAAAGTAACCAAAACACTTATGAGATGCTTAAATATTCACTTAACAGAGTAGGGGCACCATTAGCCCTCTTGTGCTGTTTGAAAGAGAAAGTGGGCAGCAAAAATTATTTTCTGTTTGCATTTTCTTGTTTAATATATGGGCTACTTAGACAATGTTAGAAAGTTATTTAGCTTCACTAAACATGTTTTTCACTATTATTGAGATGATTAAATAAGATAATATATATAAATGATTGAATACAATTTAAAATAAACTCATCTAGCACTCTTGTGAATAGCGCCCTTAAGTCCTTCCCTATAATTGCTAGCTTCCTGTAGCCCTTCACTTCCCCTTTCCTTTGACTTCTTCCCTTCATGTAATTCTTCTTTCTTCCTTCTAAGCCAGAATTGGTGTCACAGAACTCTTGCACTTCTGATTGTGAAAAGTAACAGGAAACATGAAGGACTACATCAAAAAACATTAGGTTACATCAAAGAATATCTTTAAAAAATGGGAAAAGAAATATCAGAGATATACAAACAACTTATACCAGATAAAATAATTTGAAAAGTAAAAACAAAAAATAGGGTCTTTTCTGGAAGAATCGACCAGCTTATTCAGCTAGCTATTACCTAGATATTAAAAATGAAAAATGCCAATGAAGCCTTTGAATTGTTGAGATAAAAATGAATTCTGTTTATAGATTATATTTAATAAGGCAATGACAGAGGAACTTAAAATAGCTTGTTATCAAATATCACATTACTAGGTAATGTTAGTGATCAGAGCATTGAAAGATGTATAATTCAATAGTTTCAATATTTATTCATAAAAATAAACACCTCAGTAAATAAATTAGTGCTAGTAGAATCACTAAAAAATAGTGTTTTTAATGGTTGACTACTTATGGCCAACAGTATATTCAGTGATATAATAATAAAGCATTCTTATAAAACCTAGAAATAAAAGAAAATGGCTAGGAGTATTATTATTATTTCATATTGGTATGAAAACGATAGTCAATGAAATAAAACATCAAAAAGAAATAATTCAGATACTTCCTTGAAATTTATGAAAGAAATTTTTGCTCTTAGAAGTAAACAATCCAAGATTATCACCTTATGAATTATTGTAATTAATAATCAATCTCTGTTGTGAATTATTTTCAATGAACATAGCAGTCAATAATTTTCATATATATGGCAATAACTAATTTGAAGACGTAACAAACAAGTCCCAGGATGATTTTTAAATTGGAATACCCTATATAACAAGGTAACAGGTGGGGCCCAGGGGTGAGGGATATAAATACGGAACACAAGCTAAACAGGGAAAGTTGAATAAATGGAGAATCATACAATGCTTCTTGAGAAGAACAAGGTTGTAATTGTGACAAATCACCAGAAGTTCATTTATATTTTTTAATTAATCTCAATAAAAAATTACAAGAAAAATACTCTCATTCTCACATGGAAGATTAAAGAGATTAAAACAGTTCAATAGCTAAAATAATATTTTTAAGCAATGTTGATATCATGGGGCTTGAAATTTTAGTCCGAGTTATAAATGATTTTAAAGCATGCAATAAATTTGCAATCATTTAAAATATAGAAAAATGATGACACAAGAAAAGAGAAAGTAACATGAACTAAAATAGGGCTTTAAAAATTTTCCAAGAATATATATCAAATATAATGTGATATTTTAAATGAAGTATCATAGATTTCAGGGAAGAAGAAAAACTATTTAACAAGTGCTACTGTAACTATTAAGTCAATTATAAAAATAATAATTTACACTATTTTCACATAATATTCTAAAGCAAATTCTAGAAGATTATAGTTTAAAAATAATAAAATAAGCCACAAAGGTGAAAACCCAACAGCTTTGATTCAAAATATTTAATAAGCCTATGCTTCAAAAGGTATTATAAACCCACTTAAAAGATAATCAACAAACAGAAAACCTATATTTAAAAATATATATGCCAAAAACAAGGTTAATCGCTATATTCTCTAAAGAGTTTACAAAATTGAAATTAAATGAAGTGAAGTTCTCAGTAGTTAAAAGATAATTCACAAAAGAGAATATACAAATATCTAATAATCATATGGCAGACTTTCAACTTAAGTAATCAAAGAAATTCAAATTAAAACAATGGGATATCATCTTCACCTTTAAAATGAGCAATTATGTTTCTGTAAGACTGATGAAATGCAAATTGTCACATAATTACTGGTCTGCAGGTTTTTTACTCATTCATCATTTTATTTATCCATTAAGCAAATAATTGTTCAACACTTACTATGATTATGGTCCATGACATTAAATTAATAGCTGTACCTTTCACCTCCAGACTTCCTGGTTCTCTTGGCTCACAATAGGTGTGCCATCTTCTTTTAGATTAATTTCTCTATTCACCTTCTATTACATTCCTATGCACATGATGTCTTTCTATCAAGCACAGAAGAATGTTTCTTGCTTTATTGGAGGAGTCAAGAGATTATATGAGTTTCCTATTGCTGGTGCAACCAATTACCATAAACTTAGTGACTTCAAACAACACAAGTTTCATCTTACAGTTGCGGTAGTTAGAAGTCTGAAGAGGATCTCACTGAGCTAAAATCAAGGTGTCGGCAGGGCTGCATTTCTTCCTGGAGGCTCTAAGACAAAATCCATTTTCTTGCCTTTTCCAGCTCTAGAGGCTGCCCACATTTCTGAGCTCATGGTTCTTTGCCATGTTCAAAGTCAATGATGATTGTCTGAGTCTTTCTCATGACATCACCTCTCTGCTTTTGATTCTTCTGCTTCCCTCTTTTTCATTTAGGAATCCTTGTGATTTCACTGGGACCATCCAGATAATCTCTTCATTTTAAGGCCAGATGGTTAGCAATCTTAGTTCCATCTTCCTGGTCATGTAATACATTTATAGGTTCCAGATACTAGGACATAAACATTTTTGGCAAGGGTCAGGGGGTGTAAGAACAGCGTGATGGCTGGGGGGATTACTAAGTCTACCACAGTAGACTAGAAGAAAACAGAGATTTTTAGTCATGGTTTTCCAGTTTTGGGTTTTCACTTCTGTCACTTGTATTCTATATTTGTGACATTGTACAAAATTTACAATTTCTTAGGCTATGGGTCTTCATTTGTACAATTAGAAAAACAATCAAACAAGCTATTATAAAAATTAAGGATATCACTAGTACACAGCAAACATTTAATAAATGGTAGCTATTGTCATTATTCAAAAAATTTACCAACATTTTAGCCTCAACCCCGGTCATACCTCCACAGCAGCCATTAACATAAGTCCAATGCGGCCAATATTTGTCCCTGTGGCTTCCATCTGAACACACAGCAAAACAATCAAACAGGAATTGCATGACAACCTCTGTGCTCACACCACCAAAATTCATTTCACAAATACAAATAGTACATCTATTGTAAACTTCAAAGATCCAACAAATGGGTTATTTTGTAAACACTGAAAGTATTAGATATCATTTGGTTGTATTGGTGATTTAAACGTAAAAGGATTTCATTGTGAAACCAGAGAGATTACTAAAGCAATCAGTGGAAGTAGAGGAATGATTTTACAAGGTTATTATGAGGGAAGAGGGAATGCTATGTTTATTACAGATATGTAAGTAGATGAAGTGGAATAAAGAGTGATATTTTGGGAGTTCTTTGTAATCACAGATTAGGTATGTATTTCCTGATCATTATTGCCTATTGATTTGTAGGGATTTGCATATTATTGCTCCCACTATCCATTCTGGGTTAATGGAAAAATTTTGTACAGAGGGAATATTAATTAATGCTTTACTGGTACTCAGAAGTCAGCATTACAGCTATGTTTCATGGTAAATAAAAACAAACAAACAAAAAAATCAATTACAAAATAAACTATTGACACAATAGAAAATAATTTTAGTGAAAGTCACATATCCGATGAGATGTAAAGCATTATACATCTGATGGCTGTTAATGTGACTCAAGTAGATAACAAATGACGGTGCCTTGAAATGGTTCTTTCTCAACTCTCTCTACCTGTCAAAATCCTACCTGTTCTTAGCTCAATTTACCCATTATTAGACTTTTCTTATTTTATATGTTCATAGCCTTTATCAAACCATATTATAACACAATATTTAGATTCACCTTTAATTAGATCTTATAACCTTGATTTATGGAGCTATGTCTTGATTACGGGATTATCCACCCCCCAACATGGGAGCTTGCATTATTCCCCAAACATATTTGTACTCAGTAAATTCCAGCTGAATCAAAGTAGATCACTGAAGCATACAAAGATCAAAGATCTGCAATAACGGAGCTATGAGACCTACATATTAATAAAAAATAAAACAGGAGATAACTCAAAAGCCTTGACATTTCATTTTATTTGGTTTTAGAACATGGCTTTATGAAATGTGTTAGCACTGTAAATCCCCTAATCCTGGAGCAGCCACCTACACTTAGGTGCTCAGGAGGCATATCAAATAACGCCCTAGGTCCATCAGTACACAGTACTAGGTAGCCAGGACTTTGACCCCAAGCCGTATATGGAGGGGTGGGTGGAAACATTCCGGTCTTTTCTGTGAGGACTGCCTTTGTTCCTCCAGCTTCAACCTCGAGCAGATGTATACTGTAGCTTTCTCAATACATTTACTGAGCCCCTGAAGACTTCCCTCTGGGAAACAAGTTTTCCTCTGGCCAGAGGTTAAACACCCAAGGTTGCACACCTGAGGTGTTAAAGCCCACTTGCATGATCTCGGCAGAGATAAACTTCATAGTGTCATCATTAAAATAAATACATAAATAAAATAAACAAATACATAAGAAAAAAGCAACAGAATGCATCTAGGCAGAGCATTCGCTTTTACGTGGGGCAGGCATTATGATTCCCCGCTGCTACTGCCCACATTCGTGGTATCTCTCTGGCTCTGGATTTGGGTAATGCAAGGTTTGTCTTCCAGATCTGTGAAATGTCTTCTTCTTTCCCTCAGAGTAGCGGAGGGGACTCTAAAAGTTACTGTCAATATTCAATGGAATTCAGATATATATATTTCAAACCAAACAACTACTCTGCAAAGACTCCATCCAGAAATTCTTCAAAGTTTATCAATAGAGTTTTTCTCAGTTCATTTGCACTCTCTTTTGCCCATGTCTGGGAAGAAGTTAACAGATATGTGTGTGTGTGTGTGTGTGTGTGTGTGTAGGGGGATGAGAATTTAGTAATAAGTATCTTGAATTTTTTTAAAAAATGATTTTCTTTCAAACAAGATTATCCTGAGGGAATGATCATGACAATAGCTACTTACTGTAGATTATTATGCATCCAATCAGGCACTTTTGTAAGCCATCTCATTTGGCCACACACAGAACTACTTGAGGAAAACATCTTTAGCTCCATATCGAAGATTAACTCAACAAATCCATTCAATTATTTATTGTTTACTATCTGCCTGACACTATTCTATGTGCTGAATTGTACAGATAATGAGACAGATAAAAATCTCTGGGTCAGAAACCTACATTCTAATTGGGTGAGCACACCACAAATAAATAAGTAAAACGCGTAGTACATTACTTTTTCCAGACGGTAATAATTGTCATGAATTAAAATCAAGCAGAAGAAAAAGGTGGTAATGTCCGAGTCAAGGTAGGGGTCTGTAATCCTAAACAGGTTTCTTTAGGACCTCATTGAGAAAATGATGTCTTAGCTAAAACCTAAGGGAAATAAAATTATGAACAATAGTGAAATGCTTCTATACATGATAATAACAATGAGTGATGTAATAATAATAATGTAATAGATTTCTTACAGAACCTAAGATTATGTCAATCTAAAGCTTGCTCTCTGAACCACTATTTTTGTTGTGTTTGTTTGTTGTTTTGTTTTACTTTTGAGACAGAGTTTCGCTCTTGTTGCCCAGGCTGGAGTGCAATGGCGCAATCTCGGCTAACTGCAACCACTGCCTCCCAGGTTCAAGCGACTTTCCTGCCTGAGCCTCCCTAGTACCTGGAATTACAGGCGCCCACCACCACGCCCAGATAATTTTTTTTTTTTTTGTAGTAGAGACAGGGATTTACCATGTTGGCCAGGATGGTCTCGAACTCCTGACCTCAGGTGATCCACCTGCCTTGGTCCCTCAAAGTGCTGGGATTAAGCCACCATGCCCAGCCTGAACCAACGTGTTATTAATATCAGTATGCATAATTCTCTGGTAATTAATAATTAATTAAAATTTAACAAAGTTATGAATTTTAAAAAATTACGGAACTTACTCCAGTGTCAGTGGTTGTTCTGAATGCACATTAGTAATCTGTAATTAAAAGACTTAGATTTTCAACTCCAGTACTTAACACTATGACAAAAGCTTCCATTTTGGTTTTTTCTTTTTTTAATACTTTAAGTTCTAGGATATAGGTGCAGAATGTGCAGGTTTGTTACATAGGTATACATGTGCCACGGTGGTTTGCTGTACCCATCAACCCGTCTGTTTTGATTTCTAACCCAACAGATGTGTCTGCATTTTACCTAATGGACCAGCAGGTAGAAGTCAGAGTTTAAAATTATGGTGAGGATTGCACAGAGGCTGTTCTTTTGATGTTCCAAATGTGCTTTCTGTGCAGCCCCATCTGCATTTACCAAAAAAGAGATAAAATCCATTTAAATTGTATATAAATTCTCTAACGACAAAATTACGGGATATCAGTTCTCTAGTGTTGCCGTGACTTTTGTAACTGTCTTCAAGACATTATGCTTTGGTATTGGAGTATAACAAAATTAAAGTTTCGAAAAGTATTAAAGTCTTTTCTACCCCTTGATCATTTTCAGGGCTATGAAATCTCCAGTATCGGTTACTCTTAACTTAACATAAACAATCCATCATCAGTCACTAAATCTTTAGTAGGTAATGTAAGAGGAAAATGGGAAACTCAACATTTATTGAGCCCATATTTGAAGACAAGTCTTTTTTTTTTTTTTTTTACTTTATTCTAATATTTTATTGATATGGAGAATCCTTCATAACTACGAGACCAAAAAGACATCTGAGCTATGTATTATTTTCTCTAATTCATTATTTAGAAAACTGAGGTTCAAAAAAAATTAAGTCACTTGTATAAATTCATAGAGTAATTACTATGTAGCTAAGAATACTGCTTGGGATTTCAAGTAATGCCCAGAGTTCTCAGCTAGTAAGTGACAGATCTACACAGTGAAACAGGAAAAGTTCCCTTGTCCCCCTCGCAGGGTGTACCATGGGGGTATGGCTTGTTTCTTCACTGCCTGGCTGCTCAGACCTCTAGGGGAGCATACAGTCAGGCTGTGGGGCTGCGACCCCAAGGCAGCATCTAGGGGTGAATGTTTACAGCTCCTAAGGCCCCCGGGCGTGTGTTACAGTGTGCTTTTTCAGTTTTGCCATCCGCAGGTTGCTTGTATTAACCAGCTCAGTTAGACACTCTGCCTTATGGCAAGGACAGAGGGCTTTCTGTATCCCAGGTTCTTACCTTAGTGTGCCGGAGAAATCGGATCACACGTGGGCTTAGAGAATGAACGCAAGGTTTTTTATTGAGTGGTGGTGCCTGGGGAGGCCAGAAGGGGGTGGTTTTCCCCTGGAGTCCGGTGACCCATTAGCCGGGCTCTCCTCCCATCGACCCGGTCAAACTCCAAGTCATTCCAGCGGTCGATGGCCTCCCAGAGTCTGCGGATGCCTGTTGGTACGCTTTTCCACTGATGTGTTCCTCTCGAAGTCCAGCCACTTGTGTGTTCTTCTGCTGTTGTGTTTCTCATGACCCCCAGCTGCTTGTGTCTCTGTTCACTAGGGTCTTGGGGTTTTTATAGGTACAAGGTGGGGGAGATGGCTGGCCAAGGTGGTCTTGGAAAATGCAGCATTTGGGAGGGTTAACAGGTGTGACAGTCCTCACCTAGGCCCGCGGGCACAGGCCCGAGGGTGGAGACGTAGCCAGAGATCTGTTTTTCATTATCTAGCACTTCACTGCTCCCCTCTGTGTCAGTAGTATTGAGCCCCAATTGATATGTGTTTCCCCAGGAGATCAAGCTGCCTCTAATGCATCCAGAAGAACTAGGAAAGAGATTGTATCAATAATGATTAAAAGAGAAGTTCTCAGGGCATATAAAGCTATGTAGACAGACTAGACTCTGAAAGCCATCTACAGAGTCCACCAGGAGGCAACGTGCAGTAAGCATCCACATGAGTGGCAGGTAGTGTTGCTACATAGAGCAGAAGTCAGATTACTGAGAGATGGGACACACAGAGGTCTCTTGGTAGAAGTGAAGTTTAATAGAGCCTGGAAGCTTGAGGAGGAATTTAATAATAAAGAAGATTTGGGAACCAGAAAAAAAAACAAAAAACAAAAAAAACGAGGCAATGTCCGTGAGGCAAAGGTTGGTACATAATGGTTGTCACAGAGCAATGGAGGGCCCTGAAAGATGAGTGCATCTGCCTTACACTTTTGCCCAGTGCCAGCCCTGCTTAACATTGATAGAATAATTATTAGGACCCAATTATACAATAAGCTACAGTGATTTATGATGCTCTACAGCCAGCACTGAATCAACCTGTCTCAGTAGCCATAAGTCTGCATAAAGTTTTAATTACGAACATCATAAGCTGGTCAGAGCATATGGAGAAAAATGGATTATGAATTTATGATGCAGTGAATTTTCCTGCTGAGTGGCTCTCCTCCTGATCAGGGCCTGGAGACAGGATGACAAAGGCATGTAGGAGAAGCTAGATTCTTGACAAATAACTCGCTCTCTTTTAAAAGTGAAACTGGAGACTGGAGCAATGAGCGTGTGCCAGAAGGGATGTCAAGGGACATCAGCTGGCTTGGTGACATTCTCATCCTGGCCTCAGGTGAAGTGCAGCTACCAGAGCTGTGATAGTGACATGTTAACCCAGACTGGCATATGACAGGATAGAACTAAGCCCAGGGATAATCTTAGCTTGCTTAACAGCTCTTCCAACATCGACGATAATAAGAGGATTTCCCAAAGAGGTGAACTGTATTTTCTCTTTAGGATTTTATGGTTCAATAAACACTTATTGAGAGCTGATGACCTGTCAGAAATGCAGTGACTGGTTGTTGTGATTTTTATTGCCATGGTTTGTTTCCTTCCTTTCTTCCTTCCTTCCTTCCTTCCTTCCTTCCTTCCTTCCTTCCTTCCTTCC
>NW_012115155.1:13895998-13913498 GCF_000951035.1 Colobus angolensis palliatus | reverse complement strand
CTGGCTGTCTGGCCTAACTGCAGACAACTTTGCAGGGTTAGTATAGATGCAGAACTTCCTTAGGGAGGGACCAAGTCTTTGTAACTGCAACTACTTCTCCCTCTGCCCCTTCCCTCTTTCTTCACTTCCACCAGAAATGTTGATCCAGAGAACACTCCTATAAAAACTTTCTGTATTCATCCCCATCTCAGCATCAGCTTCACAGGGAGCCTGACCTCCAAAGCTGCATATTATTTGTAGAAACTTGTTTCCTGGGTAAGCACCCAGAGCTTTACATAAGTGAAACCATGTATTAATATGCTCTTGCATCTATTCATCATTTATTTACTCAAACATGTTTTGTTAGTGCTTACTGTGCAGCAAGCACTCCATTAGCTATTAGGGATAGAGAGGTGAAAGAAAGCTCCGCACTGAAATTGTTCACAGCCCAGTCAAGAAGACAGACAAACTAACAATAACCATTTAGCGTGGTAAACAGTATGATCAAGGACAAGGAGCTGTGGCAACATTGAGGAGGGATACCTACCTCAATACGATTATTGGAAAAGGGTCAAGCAAGTCTCTGGAAATGGTGGCAGTTGAACCAAGTAGAAGCATAGGCCATATGTTGCTTCTGGCTGAACACACGACTGGGGAGGTAATCAGCAAGGAGGGAGGGCAGGCTCTGCCAGCTGGTACTGAATCTGAGCCGGTGCTCCTACACACACGTCAGCCAGAAGGCCCTGCACCAACATTCCAGGAAAATTCTGCCTGTTTCCGTAGGCTGTCCATCTGTGAATCACCTTCAGTCTCATTTCCTGGTTTCTCCTGGGTTACAATCACAATTACACTGTGAAATTGGCAACCCCACACCTCTGGGCTTTGCAGAGGGATTGTCTTATTCATACATAATAAACAGAGAAGCTGACAACCTCTGCAGCAAGGCCACTAAAAACGTGTGGTTGAATAGTTCAAATGTAGGCTACTGATGTGAATTTCTGACTACAGGGCTCCGCAGGTGTGATTAGCATAACTTTTTATGTTACTGAAGTCAATATTCTGAGGCAGCTACTTCTGTACATTCCAAATTTAAGCTGCTAATGAATTAGTAAATGGGGCTTAGGCTGAAACTGATGCACAGAGTTTCCACTCCCCACTCCCTGCTTAACTCTAGTAGCTTGAAAGATACAAAATACTCCTTTAACTAATTGTGTAATATTTAAAATGTGTTAATAATACAGCCACTCTGATTCTATCTCTCTGTGAATCCATAAATAGATGATTGATAGATATTATTAAATGGTAGAGCTATAGATAGATGAGACAGATGATAGATGATAGATGATAGAGAGTTAGGTAATAGATAGATAACAGATAGATAGAAACACAGAATGATTAAGAAAGCAATGATACCCCAGTTCAATTGTAGCTTATTAGAGAAAAAAAAGAAGACTTAAAAGGCTAAAAAGCACAAACAACCTACTGATCCACATGATGTTTTCAAAATATACTGGCCTGGAAATCTGAAGACCAACTGTTTTAGCTTGGTTTAAAACAAACACACACATAAAGGAACCCAGGTGTTCGCACTGTCAGAGAACAAATAACGTGGTTACATTTTACTGTATATTTAAGCAATGACATTTCAGATCTGAAATTTATGTCTTGAATAGGTAGATGTAATATTTGATGTGGTGGCAGGTGTTTATGATGTGTGAAATAAATATAAGACAGAATACCAATAGCTAATAAATAAAATAAAAGTGTTAAACATCGCTAGTAAATTAAAAGAGAGAAATGCAAACTACTAAACTGGCAGAGACTGTGCCCAGTATCATTGAATGTGAAGAGACCATGGTCTTCTTGTGCACTGCAAATGTTTGTGTAAACTGATAACACCATCCCAAGAGATAACATTGCTTATGTGAAGAGCCCTAAAAAACATATGTGCTTTTACCCACCAACTAACCTTCTAATAATTTATATTAGGAAAAAACCACAGGTACCACCACCATCATTGCTATCGCTGATGGTAACCCAAGAGAAAACTTTAAATTAGAGATTGTTTGCTGTAACATTTTTATAATGCCAAACTATAATTGTAAATGTCTACTATCTGGTCAAAGGATATATAAATAGACAATTCACAGAAGAGTAAATCCAAATAGTTGGCAAACGTATGGAAAATTGCTTAAACTCAATAGTAGTCAGCAATCTGAAAAATATATAATATATCAAATTTTGGTATCAGAATTGCAAGTATTTAAAAGACTGATAAGGTCTATTGCTGTTGGAGGTATTACTGAAATTCATATTCAAACATTGTTAGTTAAAATGTGCACGTGTATAGTCATTTTTGAAAAGAAATCTGATGATGCTATTAACATTAAAATACATATATTCTTTGACTCTGCTCATCTGCTTCAATAAATGTAACCCGTGGTTTCAACAGAAATGATATTTAAGGTTGGGCACAGTGGCTTATGCCTGTAATCCAGCACTTTGGGAGGCTGAGGTAGTTGGATCACTTGAACTCAAGAGTTGGAGACCAGCCTGAGCAACATGATGAAACCCCGTCTCTACAAAAAAAATACAAAAAATTAGTTGGGCGTGGTGGCGCATGCCTGTAGTCCCAGTTACTCTGGGGTGCTGAGGGAGGAGGATCACTTGAGCCCAGGAGGTGCAGGTTGCAGTGAACCGAGATTGCGCCACTGCACTCCACCAGCCTGGATGAGTGACAGACTCTATCAAAAAAAAAAAAAAAAAAAAAGAAAAGGTATTTAAGATATCTACACTTCTTGCAGTATTGTATAGAACAGACAAAAATAAGGTAAACACATATCATAGGGAAATAGTTGAATGAATTATTGTATATCCACATGAAATATTATGGAACTATGTAAAATAAATTACAATTATATCCGTTAACTTAGAGATTTCAACAAAGTATTGTTGGATGAGGAAAGAAAATTGTAGAAAAACGTTTATACGATCTAATTTTGAAACAATTAGGACTACACGATGTGTATCACACAGAGTATTAAAACCCTTTTTAGCATATTTGTGTCTATGTGGGTGTGTATATACACAAGTGTGATAAAAAATATGGAGAATGTATCCAAGGTGATTAATATAACTTATCTAAATGAAGGTGGGGTAGGGAGACAAGCACAAAAAACAAAATATTGTATGTAAATACCAAAGACAGCATATATGATATAATTTCAGTCATGTATTTATGTAAAATTGCATGTATATATACATCAAAATGTGTTTTTTAAAGCAAAAATTAATTCTCGCAAGACTCACCTAGGGAACTTTAGTAAAAGTGCATCTTCCTGACTTTTTTTTTCTCAGACATGTTTGGAATGGGGACCTGGGGAGCTGTGGTTCAGAAAGAACCCCACGTCATTCCGTTGCAGCTTGTCCATACACAATGTGTAAAAACACTGTGAAAAAACAGTGACGACGAGGAAACATTTACAATTTTGTCCTTCGTGACTTCAAACAGAATGAGGTGTCTGTCTCTTCATCTTCAAAGCCCGACATCTCCTGAAGAGTGTCCCTGAGGTATGGTTATCCTTGGGAAAGCACCCAATTAAGGATTTGCTTCTGGAGCTGGGATTATGCAGCCTAACCTTATCAATGAGGATGTTTCCTCTATCCAGGTCCTCAATTTCACTCAGCTGTGAAGAATTCTCTAACTCCTACTTCAACCCACATAGCTGGAGTGTCTAGCAAAAGGTTACCTAGCAATATTGTGCTTTATCACAATGTTCTAATCTTATTAGAAAATGAGAGATGATCTTGCAGATTATACACTTCATAAATATTTGTAAAACTTAACTGCATCCAGTCCCTTGCACTGCATTTGGTATACAGCAGACACTCATTACATCAAAACTAAAGAAATGCTTTTGCAAAACTCAGTGAACATAGACAGCCACAAGTGCAGCTCCTGCTTCTGTCCACTCCCAGCTTCACTATTCGGACCCCAGTAAATCTGCCCTCACGGGCCTCAGAAGAGCAGGGGGAAGTCGCCATGCTGTGGGATCAGAGCATCTTGCTTTTGCTACGGATGCATCCAGAAGAATGGATGGGCCTCCAATCAGGCTTAAGGAAACTAGAAACATTTGCTATGGAAATTCATTTGCTGTGAAAATAGTCATTCTATCCAAGAGAAAAACCTGTAATTGGAAAACTATTGACCTAATCACTAAGTTTTCTCTATAACCAATCACGATCAATCATTTAGAAAAGACCCTTCCTTCACAAGAGTGCCATTTAGATAATTATGTTCATTTAATAATTTGTCACCATGACTCCATAGTTATAGTATACATTGGGTCCCTGTGTGCACATATTTTTTAGTAGTCACTTTCCCTCTGAGAGATCAGCAGGTGGCACCATTCTTCTCCCCATCTGTGTGCCTCTGTTACATCTATTTTAAATATCAGTTCGTTGGTTTAAGGAACAATACACTACGCTAAGTCTTAGAACCTTGCAGTCTTTGATCGATGATGATTATAGTTCATAGCAAAATCACATATTAGCAAAAAAATGTATCTATGCTTTTGTGCAAATTAACATTGGAGTTACTTTTACAGTTTAATGTGAAACAGTGATTGTATGACTGTCAAAAGCAAATAGGACTCATTTCTGTAAAATTCAGAGCCATTTTTACAACCGGAAACTAACTTGCTTAAAGGCATGATAACATATATAGAGGAAATGCTGCAGTTAGCAGTTACTGAATAACCTCTCCCCAATAAAGTGACAGTCTAGTGGGGTAGTGAGGACAGAACTTTCACAAGCAGGACCATACCAAGTGTATTTAATACCTAAAGTAGATACATCTTTAGCATTTTCCTCCTCTCTATACCCAAGTTATTTTAGAATTAATCATACAAATAAACAATAACAACATCAGAAAAGCTTTTCTTAAATTGCCCCAGTTTATAGCCATGTCAGTAAATAATAATTATCATTTAAAAATAATAGATTAAGACTGGGCATGGTGGCTGACGCCTGTAATCCCAGCACTTTGGGAGATCAAGGCAGGCAGATCACCTGAGGTCAGGAGTTCGAGACCAACCTGGGCAACATGTTGAAACCCCATCTCTGCTAAAAACACAAAAATTAGCTGAGTTTAGTGGTGCGCACCTGTAATCCCAACTACTCAGGAGGCTGAAGCAGGAGAATCACTTGAACTCAGGAGGTGGAGGTTGCACTGAGCCGATATTTTGCCGCTGTACTCCAGCCTAAGTGACACAGAGAGACTCCGTCTCAAAAAAAAAAGAAAAAAAAAAAAGATTAAAAATTTTAATTGTCCAGGTGCGGTGGCTCACGTCTGTAATCCCACCACTTTGGGAGGTCGAGGCGAGTGGATCATGAGGTCAGGAGATCAAGACCATCCTGGCTAACATGGTGAAACCCCGTCTCTACGAGAAATACAAAAAATTAGCCGGGCGACGTGGCAGGCGCCTGTAGTCCCAGCTACTCGGGAGGCTGAGGCAGGAGAATGGCGTGATCCCGGGAGGCAGAGTTTGCAGTGAGCCGAGATCGCACCACTGCACTCCAGCCTGGACGACAGAGTGAGACTCCATCTCAAAATAAAAAAAAAAAAATTTAATTATGTTTTATTCAGAGGGAGGAGGTATAAAGCATCCTCTCAAAAGAGTAAATTTCTGTAAGTTCACAGAATTATTTACAGTTAGAATGACAGAATCGAAGCAACTGAAGTTCCACTTCTTTATCTTTACAATCACTGTGTTATCATTGTTTATTTCAAATTTGCTGCCTTAATACAGAAATATATACAACAGTGGTGGGAGAGAGGGCTGCACCTGAGAAAAGCCTGCATGAGCCTGAGCTGTTTAATGAGTTGATATTACAGTTCTCTATGGAAATTAGTGTGCCAGCTGGGTGTTTCCTGAATTAACTCTGATATATTTTTTAAAATAGGTTATTTGGGGGCTTAGGTATAGATTATTAAAACCTGCACAGTAACCATAGCACTTGTGTAACATTTAGACCAGCAAACTATTTTTTTAGAGAGAAAGATTCTTCATTGGCATTGTTTAAAGTTTCTGGAACATAGTGACAACAAAAACCAGACCACATTTTAGATCACTTTATTTTACTATTTTTTAGTATGAAGAATTTTATTATGTAGATTATTTTATGATATTTAATTACTTTACAGACAATGCATTCTGTGATCACCTGGCTCTGTGAGACTGCTCCTCATACCCCATGTTTGTACGCCCACCCTTGGAACCCCAGTGAAGGGCTGAATTGGATTCCAGAGGATAGCCAATGTAGTTGAATAGAGGACATCACTTAAGACCTTTTTCAAACTGTATAATTTTAAGAAGCATTGTCTTCCATCACCCACCATATACAAAGAGCCATAGGCAAGCTCAAAGATGGAGAATATTTAGTCCTCATGTCCTCCTCCTTCACTCATCATAGACATTCTTAATCCTTCACAGGACTTCTTTCCCAGTGAACGGGACTTCTTTTCCAAAGAAGTCCTTTTTCCAAAGGCATGTCTTTGGAAGCCTTACAAAAATATAGTCTAGGAAATACATTCAATTGTTCAGTGTTGGCCTGAAAGTTGAAAACTCTTTGCCATTCTTGGCTTAAATCTTTAACCTGGAACACAAAAGAAGTTTACTGTTTATTGAAGAGGGCCTGGTCCCCCTTGGCCCCTCAGGCTGTAATGCTCAGGAAGGATGTGTGTTCCTTGTACTTGCATGTGGAAGGCAGGGTGCAGTCTTTACTCCTACCAGAGCCTGAAAATAATCATAAGTCCCTGGGAGGCCAAGTGGGTGGATCATCTGAGGTCAGGAGTTCGAGACCAGCCTGACCAACATGGTGAAATTAGCTGGGCAAGCCGAGATCGTGCGACTGCATTCCAGCCTGATTCAAAAACAAAAATAAAAAACAAACAAACAAAAAACAAAAAACAAAACAAAACAAAAACCCATAAGCCCCTAGTATTCATAAATGAAAAGAACAAATATTTATTGAAAATTTATTGTACCATAATTAGATACTCAACCAAAATTACTCTATTTATATAGAGAGCAATATGCTACCTGCTTTGTATTAATTCTAATAAGCTTTGTGACATTACTAAACACTAAAGATGACCCATTTTGCAAAAGAATCTAAACTGAGGGAATTTAAGTGACTTTACCAGTGAATCATGAAGCTGTCATTTGAACCCAAGTCTGCGTAATTTCAGAGCTCAGTTTTCATCACTGGTAAGTGTTCCTCTGCAGGTTCAGTTTGCTAATTTAGTTTCAGCCTTCTCCAACCGTTCTCTCTTCAACTAATTCTCCCAGGCACTCACTCATATGGGATGCTTTTGCTTGTCCAAAGATGGAACTCTTCACATATGAGTCAGACTTTCATTTTCAAAAATGGAAACAGCAGGGAAGAAAGGGAAACTCCTAATTGCAGGATATCATATGTGGCTATTGACTGAAAGTCAAGAGAACGTGACACAAGGCCAGAGTTAATTTATTAAATAAAAGTTTGTCAATCACATACTCACTACCAGGTCCTGTGCTGGCTGTCGGGAACTGAGACAGAGGGGATAACATCATACACTTTTCCTTAGACTACGTTTCAAGTTTCTAGTATGCAAATAATTCACAAAGTGCTCTTCTAAGGAATTAGAGCATTTCATTAAAAACATTTTTGTTGCTGCTAAAGACATAAGAAGTGCTTTCTATATGGTACATTCATGCTTTATGCATCATCAGAGGCATGCCAATTTTCTCTAATGTTTGTGGGAAATGAAGTGTCTCTTGATTCACTAGCAGTGCTGTCTCATATAATCAAGCATGTTGAGATTCTAAAGGCTTCCTACCTACACTCTGCCCTCCTTACCTCCAGGAGCCATTTCTAACTAATACAGCCTGATGTGATCCTCATAAGAATGGGCAGGTGCTTGGAGAAGTTGGGAGCTTGGTGAATTTATTCTTTTTGCTCTCTTTTCTTCAAGTTCCTGTGATATTAATGTTACCTGAGATTCGTCTGGCCTAAACTAGACGATGAATGAGTATTGTACCTCTCTACTGGCCATAGAGATGGGATTTGAAGCCAGACTTTATTACAACTTCCTGTTCTGCTGTTTGAGATCTGTTTGGCCTTTGGCATTTTTAAACCTAAAAATGAAAACTCTAATAGACATATATATTTTAAATTCCCTCATTTGAGTTACCCTTATTTCAAAACCAGTGGTTTTCAAATGGGAATGATTTTGCCCTCCAGGGAACATTTGGCCAGGTCTGGAGACATATTTGGTTATTACAATTGGGAGGGGCAGACAGTTGTGCTACTGGCATCTGGCAGGTAGAGGCAAGGGATACTGCTAAACATCTTAAAATGTGTTAGCCCAGAATCACGACAAATAATTATTCAGCCCCAAGTTTCAGTAGCACTAAGGTAAAAAGATTCTGCCCTGCTCTCTCTCTCATGTAACAACTGTTTCTATTAATGCCTGACCATGAGGAAGGTGGGCATAATACAGAAAGCGGAGCCCAGTCCTTGCAGCCTGTATGTACTAAGGAATATCTCAAACTGAGACAAAAGAGAAGTGAACAACTGTGTCTTCTTCAGGCTTAAGTTGATTATAAGGAAGGAAGGTAAATAGGAGAGGAGAAAGTAGACAGTCAAACATATGCCTCAGTCTTTCTCTCTTTGGGCAGTTATTGGCAAAGTAGAATGTACACTTGAAAAATTAAGATGAACCTTAATGTCAGAGAGGTTGCTATGCAAATCAGGATATTCTGCAGTATTAGCAAAGGCTTAGACAAGACTGAGTTCAGAGTGTAGATGACCAGGAAAAAGAAGAGAGAAGAGGAATAGAAGGGGAGAGGAAAGAAACAGAAGGTAGAAGAAAAAAGAGAAGAAAGAAGAGAGTGGAGACAGAAGAAGAGGAAGGAGTGGGGAAGAGGCATTGCAATGAGCGAGAGGCTTCAACAGCATTTACTAAGGAACAACTGGGTACCTAGCACATTTAATTGCAAATTACGCTCATACTCTATATCATCAGTTGACATCATGGAAAGAAGAAGAGAGGGAAAGAACTCTAAAATGTGCACTTTATTAAAAAATATTTTTTGTAAGTAAATAGAATATCTGAATTATTGGTTAATATCAAGTTTACTGAATGGAATGAAAATAATTTAGTTGTATAAGAAGATTATTTCAAATCAATAAAAGTGACACTTCTTCTATATGTCTGAAGATGGCACATAAATATTTTACTTCATATAGGTTAGCACTAACTTCATAGGCTTGCTGGAAAGAGTAAATGATGTATAAAAAGCATATAACAAAGTGTCTAGCAGGGGATAAGAACTCAGTAATCCAGAAGGAAACTTGTATTCTGTTTTAATATGTGTGGCAGACAGACTTTCTGAAATGATGTCCCAAAGATAGGCCCTCTAGTCCCCAAAACCTGTAAATATAACGAGATATTACTCCTATAATTATTGTATGTTACATAAGACAGTTGACTTGAACACTGGAGATCACCTGAGTATTCCTTATCTAATCACACAAGCATGCAAAAATAGAGAGTTTTCTCTGGCTGCTGGCAGAAAAGGCAGAAAGATAAGTCAGAGACGTTTGAAGAACAAGAAGAACTCTACATTTCATTGTTTTGACGTTGGAGAGGGTCACAGGAAAAGGAGTGCGGGAGGCTTCCAGGAGCAAAAGTTAGACCTGGGACTGCGAGCTAGCAAGGAAACAGGAACGACACACCTACGGCGACAAGGAGCTGTTTCCTTTCAACAACCTGAATGCGCAGGGAAATGGAAGCTCCCCCAGGTCCTCCAGATAAGAACCCAGTTGGCCAGTTCCTTGATTTGGGCCTTTTGAGATCGTAATCAAAAATCCTAGCAGAACTATGCTGGACGTCTGTCGCACAGAATTGTAAAATAAAAAAATACGTCTTGTTTTAAGCTACTAAGTTTGCGGTGAGTTGCTTTGCAGCAATAGAAAACAGATATATAATGTGACATTATCTAATTCTGTGAGATAACACAGCAGATAAAATTTATACTGCCTCTACTTAGTACAAACTCTTAAAACTTCAGACACATTTAACAGAGTTCATCTGAGCAAAGAACAATTATTGAATCAGGCAGCACTCAGAACCAGAAGAGATTCAGAGAACTCCACCCAGCAGTATGAGCAACGAGCTTTTATAGGCCAAACACAGAAGCAAAATCAAGAAGTCACCTGATTTGTGGCAATGAGGCATCTTCCTTTTTGAGCATGTTCTGGTCAGTTGTCTGCCTGTGACTGGCTGCAGCTCAGTTGGTTGTGAGTGACTAAAACCTGGCTATTTGTTACAAAAAGTACATTCCTAAGTTAAGTTTAAGTTTGTTACTTATTAAGTTGAGGTTTGTTACACAGAAACACAAAGTATGGAGATAGTTTCAGGCTAATGGCCTCCTGCCTATTTAATTTAACAAAACCCTTACTTTGTTTCTATATCTTTACTGTCTTAGTGTATGAGGTACTAAGGTACTTGGATGTCCTCCAACCAGTGGCAGGTTTTCCATGACACTAGTGGGACCGAACTGCTCTTCATTTGTAGGAGGCTTGCCCCAAGGTTCTGGAAGACACTCAGGTAACAAAATCATATGTTTATTTGGGAATGGCAAAATATATTTCAACCGCAACTGGTTAAAACTTCTGGCTCTTTCCACTGCGTCCTGTACCCATTTACAGATGGCACTGGTATGACTATGGGCAATTTTAGCATCTGTCCAAGATGACATGAAATTCAGAAAATATTCAACTTGAGTTCAGTGGGATATTTTTAGGTGATTTACAGCTACTTCCCTATGTCGTTTATTGCTAGCCATCACTGCACAGGAATATCTTATAAGAATATTCCAATTGTCTATCGTGTCATGACCTAGTGTACAAGGGAAGAGATAGATCAATATATGGATATATCTTACAGTGTCGGGCACCAGAAGTTTGTGAATAGTATAAGATATACAAGGTTTTAAACGTGCAGAGCTAGAACTACAGAAATTTATTCTAATCATTAGATGTATAAACGTTCATTTATACCTGCCCCAAAAATATTTTTTTCCTAAAAGTCCAGAATAAGGTTGATAGTGCCATATAAATAGTTAATTATATAACATATACTTCTTTTTTTGGATAGAAATCATGTGAAATCGAATATACCAGAATTTCTCAGTTTGCAGGGCTTAAACGTGTAAGAGTACCAAGAAGACTGAGAACATCTATGCAATACATTTTATGTTCATTGCATCCCTATGTATTAGATCACATCTTGGTGTGTCAGTGCATATTGTCCTATTCAAATCTCAAGGTGTTCATTGGAATTGTGTACTAAATTGCCTTAAGGGCTTGAAGAAATGAGTATTTCTGTAACAAAATTTTGGTATCTATTCATCAAGTCAGGTATTAGTAGATGACTAATTTGATTATTAACATGTATAGCTTAAGATAATGCATTTACATGTTTAAAGCAAAAATTTTACATAATTATATATTTAACCTGTGTGAAAATGTAAGATTTTACAAATTTAGAATAAAAATATATGCAATTTAAATCTCAGATTAATTTTTGTTTCTTTCCGGATTGTTGACTGTATCAAAATTCTAATGTAACAAGAAGGAATAGCTTAATGAACACCAAGAAAAGTAAACAAATAAAGAGTAACGAACGAAATCTCAAAATGTTTCAACTTTTATACTAAAATCAAGAAGAAATTAATTGCCAACTAGTTCTCAATTTGAAAGATATTATCAAAAAATTGAAAAAAGAATAAATAATAAATAATAATCATAATCATAATAAAACGTGGACCCATCATACTAAAAAAAAGTATCTTTTTCTTCATTCTAATTCTAAAATATTACAAATTTATTGTATTTTGACATAAGGAAGTAAACAGAATTATCATCAAAACATAAACATTTAGGATAGAGATTTATCATAATGTTAATTCATAAAAAATACATGGTTATTCTTCCAGAATTTTTAAATTAGGGGATATTGTCAGCTTTTGTATATTTGTAATTTTGTAATTTTTTTCTTTTCTTTTTTTTAGAAACAGGGTCTAATTCTGTCACCCAGGCTGAAGTGCAGAGGTGTAGTCATAGTCCTCTGTAGCCTTGAACTCCTGGGCTCAGGTGCTTCTCCTGCCTTAGCCTCCTGTGCAGCTGGAACAATAGGTATAGGCCACCATGCCTGGCTAATATTTTAAAATTTTGTAGAGACAGGGTCTTTCTACACTGCTCAAACTTTAATTAATTTATTTATTCTAAATAAATATAATCTTTTTGACTTAATTTTGTATTGGTATAACGTATTTTTTTTCTTAAAGAACAACTCCCCCATCTGGAAAAAAAGTCATCTCCCACTTCTATTTTCCACTGCCCTAGCTGTGAGCTCAGCACAATCCAAGACCCTCAGTCCATCCAAGCCAGGGCAGACCACACACTCAGGTTCACCTGCTCCCTCCTATGATTGTTAAAATAAGGTGGCTCCCTATTTCTCCTCCAAGAGGCTAACTCTGGGCTTCAGAGGGCCAAAAGTAACTTTTGGATGTTCATGCAGTCCCTTAAATTAAAGGGTCAGCTGACTTCCATAGGCCACATTTTAGGAGCGGGCTTAGCCTCAGCTCAGTGAGATCATCCTATAGATCAGGCCTAAGGCCCTGGGGATGAGCTGTATTTTGAAGCATCTGTGGTTAGAAGCTCTCTGAGCTTTGTGACTAAAACTTACTCACTGCATTCACATAAGACCCACATTTGCTCCTGGATAAATTTTCCCCAGCTGTCAGTCTTGCTATAGAAAACTGTTCCACTTCTCCAGGCTTCTTCGTGCCCCACGCCACAGGAGGACAGCATGTTCCTCTTCTCCTTGCTTCTGTGTGCCCCTCGGGAAGTGCTGAGAGCAGCAGGCTGCGTAAATTAGGCACCCTTGTTGTGAGTCCTGCGAAGGGGTCAGGGAAATGTCCTGCTACACTATAATTCCTTATTTATTTATCAGCATTCACCAATCTAAATAAACTCCAGGAAGGCAGGAGGATGTTCACACTGAATCTTCAGTATCTGTTGTATTACCAACATGTAGTAGTTGCTCAAAAATATCAGTTAAACCAATAATTTAGTTCTGTTTCTAGTGAGCAGTAAATCCTTCACTTAAGTAAAATGTACTTTTCTGATTACAAAAGTAAAAAATGCTAAATACAGAAGAGTATAGAGAAAAAAATTGACTCATATGATTCAGGAATATGATTTTTGTAACTTCCTGATATATATGTGCAGGTATCTACTGATCATTTATCTATGCATTTATTTTATAAGTGACATTACTATATTTACATTTCTTTGAATTTTTATCATTTAATGGGCCTTATATTAATTATTTAAATATTATTCAAAAATATGATATAAAATTTTTCTGCTAAATTCCATTATATGGATGTGTCATAATTTATTTAACCAATCTAATCTTAAAAGATATTTAAGTTATTTCTAGATTTTGTATTCACTAATAGCCCTGTATTGAGCACCCTTGTATATGTGTGTGCTTGTGTGTGTGTTTACTGAGTCAATGGGTCAGTCATCATACTCACTGACTCAGTAACAAAGGGTATACAAGGGTGCTCAATACACTGAATCAACATAAATCTTTACTCAGATTTGGCATGAAGAAATATTATTGTAAGAAAGACTGAACTTAATTAGGCATAGAAATGATCTGTAGCACAGGATTTCGTTAGTTTGAATCTAGAGCCAAATGTTCGTACTAATGAAAAAAATTAGAAAAAACGATCATAATCTAAATAATTAAAAAAACATGGCTTTTAAATTTTTCTGATGATTTGACTCCTTGCTGCCTTCCTCTGGGTTAACTAATTCCTAGAAACAGCAAACAACTCACCTAGGAGTGTGTCTTTTGTATGCAAATCAGCCAATCCAGAGCCAATATCTCCAGCTGATTCCTTATGGGGTTCTTATACTCAGGGCCCTAGAGCCCTGCCCTAATCACTCCAGGGTCGGATACCAGACAACTGGAGACAGCCCCTATTCCCCAGAGCCCCCTGAAATTATTCAAACTCGTCAATCCTAAACATACTCTGCCTCTCTCATTTCTTCCTGTGGAAACCATAATAGGGGCTCTTACCTGGGTTTTCCCTCACTCCCTGTCTCTTGACTGATGCTGGCCCTTCCCCATGTGGTCCTGTGTGGTGCAGTGTGGGCTGCTTCCTTGTTTTCAGGAATCAGTAAATGTAAAATGTTTTCTTGCTTCATGACAATAATTTGCCTGTTTGAATGTCTTACCATAACTGATTAGAAGAAATCCCAAGGACCTTTAAAACAAAGGGTCATACACAAAAACAGAAAAGGAACAGAAATAATGACCAGAAAACTAAGCCTGCTCACACACAAATGTATGTCACATTGAAATAAGGGTATGCATGGGGCCTGGAAACAACTCTGTACTTCCTGCTGCTTTAGATGGCAGTTTTACCCCACACATTGAACTAACAGAAGTTTGTGTCCCTTTTAAGGGTAACTTAAAGGCACCAAAATAAGACATGCCCAAAGAAGATTCAATTTCTGTTATTCTCTAATGGCTCCTAGTGTCTTGCACACAGGTGACGCTCAATAAACGCATTGAATGAATCAATGATAATGGATCTAGGCAGTGTGGGACGCCTAGATACCTGACTATAATTCAGTATGGGAAGGGATATGATAGAATTAGAACTAAGAATAGTGGAATCACAGAAGGGAGAAAAATTGATTTAACTAATACTTAGCTTCATTCCCAAGCTTCCCTTTTGCTTATCTTCTGGTGCTGCCTCTGTGCATTTCACCCGGGGAGTTCCTTCAGTCCCGGTGTGTCCAGAGCTGGAGAGAAGGGATCAGACTGGAGCCTGCAGCCCCTCCTGTCTGCCTACTGTGGGGCTCAGCACAGAAGCTTTATTAAAGGACTTGAAAGTAATCATTAAAACGAGTCTTAGGGATTACCCTTGGATTTCTTTTATCCCTGCTTGCTCCTTTCCCCATAGGCAAGAATAATGAGTTGCTTGCATTTTTATTCTCAGAAAGTCAATGAAATTTTGAACTCCAGGAAAAGTATATTCCGTTAGAATTAGAGGAATATATCAGATAAATTGTCCAAAGAAGAATTTGCCCAAATTTAAATTTTTGAGGCAAGCTTGATTTATATTAATACAATAGAATATTATAGTTGTATAAAATATTCATATGATTAAGGAGAAAATTGTCTTGAACTTGAAGCAGTTTAGACTCTGAGGAGAAAGTCTTGAAAAATTACATTATGAAAATGTTTCTCTCTTAGGAATTTGAAATCTATATAAAAATTTAAAAAGAGATACACTTTTAAACTTTTCAGAGAACACTTTTTATTACATAGACTTTTTTAAAAACCACAAGTGATTGAAGTAGCTAGACATAGGCCCATTTTTTTTATTAAAGGCTAACCACTAACATTATGATTACTATAATGTTTTAGTATAAAATTAATACTAAGAAGTTGTTTTCCACAGATGCTTCCTAGATGAATTCATATAACAATACTTCTCTAAAAAGTACATGACTAAATTGCAGCTATGAATCACCTTTATATTTCTCAAGAAAAGATCATGAAAAAGAGCACTGTCCCATAAGATCTACTTAAGTCAATGCACCTGGAACCAAGTAGGTGTTCAGTAACACTACTGAATGACTGAATGAATGAATGGGTCTGTTTGCAGGACATTCTGTGTAATACCCTAGACATGTCTTAGAAAGATCTATAATGTTAACAAGCTATGATGTTTAGAGGACTCTAGTTACTAAAAATTAAGCAACATTTATTATTCTTACATTATGTCATATATTTATCACACATTATAAATTCCTGACATTTCTCTGATCTTTTTTCGTAGGTAAGGTCATTTTTAGGGGTTCATTTAGTACTTCATTAATGGGATGAATTTTAAAAGAAATCAGTCTCAGGTGACAAATACTTCTCCAAGTTAAAGATAGACATGATGATGATGTTGATTTGTGACGTGCACAGTGTTCAGGGGAAATAGAGAAGCAGAAAGATGAATGAGTGTGGTCTAAAAAATTTTTTTAAATATTATTTTATGAGTAAAAAAAGATTGAAATATTTACCATCCAGTGTCTAAGTGATTAAGAAAGGATGTCCCTTCTATATGTTACATTCTTTCTTTTTTTTTTTTTTTTTTTTTTTTTTTTTTTTTTTTTTTTTTTTTTTTTTGAGGTAGAGTTTCACTCTTGTTGCCCAAGCTGGAGTGCAATGGTGTGATCTCGGCTTACTGTAACCTCTGCCTCCTGGGTTCAAGCAATTCTCCTGCCTCAGTCTCCCGAGTAGCTGGAATTACAAGTGCTCGTCATCATGCCTAGCTAATTTTTGTGTTTTTAGTAGAGACGGGGTTTCACCACGTTGGCCAGGATGGTCTCAATCTCCTGACCTTGTGATCCGCCCACCTCTGCCTCCCAAAGTGCTGGGATTACAGGCGTGAGCCACAGAGCCCAGCTGTATTTTTTCTAACTATTAAGTCGATGTTATATTTTTACACAAAAGGATAATGTCCATTAATCTTAACAGCAAAAGCAAATAAAGACAAAATAGCAAGAGTGTCTCCCTGAGGTTGCTATGGGGACAGAATCAAGAGGGAGTCAATTTTTGTGACATTTACATGAGACTCTGTTTAAGACTGCAGTTGTCATCACTATCCTACACTATGCTATCCTATTGTATACTATCCTAAGCTATCCTATCCTATCCTGTCCCATCCCATCCCTTCCCTTCCCTTGCCTTCCCTTCCCTTCCCTTCCCTTCCCTTCCCTTCCCATCTCATCCCATCCCATCCCATCCCATCCATCCCATCCCATGCTATTCTACCCTATCCTACCTTGTCTATCCTATCCTAACCTATCCTATCCTGTCCTATCCTACCCTACCCTATCCTATGCTATCCCATCCCACCCCACCCTATCCCATTTCATCCTATCCTATCCTATCTTATCTTTCCCATCCCATCCCATCCTATCCTCTCCTCTCCTATCCCAACCCAACCCATCCCACCCCATGCTATCCTATTCTATACTATCCTATCCTATCCCATGCTATCCTCTCCTATCCCGTACTATACCATTGCACCCCATGCTATCCTATTTCTATCCTATCCTAACCCATCCCACCCCATCCCATCCCATCCCATCGTATCCCATCCCATCCTATCCTCTCCTATCCCACCCAACCCAACCCATCCCACCCCATGCTATCCTATTCTATACTATCCTATTCTGTCCCATGCTATCCTCTCCTATCCCATACTATACCATCCCACCCGATGCTATCCTATTTCTATCCCATCCTATCCTATCCTATCCTATCCTATCCTATCCTATCCTATCCTATCCTATCCTATCCTATCTCATCCCATCCCATCCCATC
>NW_012115155.1:13891684-13895503 GCF_000951035.1 Colobus angolensis palliatus | reverse complement strand
TTTCCTTTCCTTTCCTTTCCTTTCCTTTCCTATCTTATCTTATGCTAGCCTATCCCATTCTGTCCTATCCTATTCTTTCTTTTCCTATCCTATTCCATCCCATCCCATCCCATCCCATCCCATCCCATCCCATCCCATCCCATCCTATCCTATCCTATCCTATCCTATCCTATCCCATCCCATTCCATCTCAACCCATACCATCTTATCCTATCCTATCCTATCCCCTCAGCTCTCTATTCTGAGGATGGGCCCAAATTTTCTCCTATGCCATGTAGAGGGATAAGAAAGAGATAAAAAGAAACTAATGATACTAGGGACAGTAAAGTGAATGCGTACTCTGTGAAGAAGTTAAATAACCAATTGAAGAAAAATAACTAAAATGTGTAAAAAAGAAGTTTCAGCAGTGATGTTGCCACAGCTTCCTCTCTCCAAAAAAAGACACTTAGTTGTCTGGAAATAGCAGCATGCCAGTCGTAAAGCTCAGAGCCCAGTTTCTTACTCCCATCAGTGAGAAATCATCAGTTTTATGGTTTTGATATCTACCTTTGCATGTCAGTAAAGTAGCAGCCAAACTATGTGAATCATGATTCAGACACACATCTGCACTATTGATTTCTTCATCATCCTGTGTTTCATTACTTTATTTAATGAATTCAGTATCTATTAGATACATAATTGCTAATTAACCTTTTGCACTAGTGTGCCAATGCATCATACATACATCTATACACATATTCTATATGTATATATTTATTTTTCCACTGTATATATACTTAACTCCTATTTTTCTATCACATTGACTAATCCTGTACTCAGCACCAAATGTGTACTTTAGGACATACATTTTAATATATAACAATATCTTACATTTGCAGAATATTTTTTAGAGAACTCCTGCCAGAATTGAATGAGATGATGAGCTATTTATAATTTCTCTCCCAAAGAGCAAACAAATCTCCTTCAAATCTTTCAAAACCTAAATTGCATTCTGGTTCCTCACAAACCTAACATAATAAACTCTCACTCCATTCCCATCTCCTGGCTGTCCCTTCTTCAGAGTTCTTTATTCCTCTGCTAGCAGGAGTATGTATTTCTGCTTTCAATGATGCTTTGCTACATTTTTCTGTTGATTGAAATACTCTTTGGAGACTTTCTTTGAACTCCCCCTTTTATTTTCCCTTTTGACTTCTTGATTCCATTTCCTCTGAGATCAGATTCTCTGCTATTTCCTCCTGGGCCTCCTTACTGCAGCTCTCCTGGGGAACCCTCTATTCTGGGAATGGGAGGTGGTACCCCTTTCTTTCTGATCCATCTTTCCTCATGTTGCCTCTGTTTCCTCCCTTTCATCTCCTGTGGCTCTCACACAACTCATTTTTTAAATAAAATAGCCCTTGTTTGTCTCCTTCCTCAACAGGAGCCAGCTTCCCACCTCCTCTGCCCCTAATTTGTCTTGCTCTATGTATTCTTCACCTCAGCTTCTTTATTTTGCCATTGCGGAATCTATTCCATCAACAACCTGAAATTCACCTTTCTAATTTTCCTTGCCGTATCTTCTTGGCAATGACTTTCTAAAGCTTCACTCTTCTCCCACAGCTACATTAACTTGGGCAGGGGTGACTCTTTCATTCTCAGCCTGTGAAGCTGGCCCCATGGGGCTGTCTTCTTCTACTGACATGCTTTCATGGTCTGCATAGCTATGACCTTTGTCATTACAAAACTTACACACCATTCCATTTCTGCAGAAGGCTCAGAAATGTCCTTGTTCTCCATACCTGGAGCACATTTTCTGACTGCCTGGTATATTCAGATGCTCTCTTGAGCCCACTTAGGATGGGTTTTTAGCTCTTTTCTGTGAAGGTTATATCATTAGTTACCCCAGAAAAAAATCACAAATGGCACATAGTTAATCCCCTCCTCCTTGATTTCAAACTTGTAGAGTCCATTTGACCCAGCCATCCCACTACTTGGTATATACCCAAAGGATTATAAATCATGCTGCTATAAAGACACATGAATACGTATGTTTATTGTGGCACTATTCACAATAGCAAAGACTTGGAACCAACCCAAATGTCCATCAATGATAGACTGGATTAAGAAAATGTGGCACATATATGTATGGAATTCTATGCAGCCATAAAAAACGATAAGTTCATGTCCTTTGTAGGGACATGGAAGAAGCTAGAAACCATCATTCTGAGCAAACTATCGCAAGGACCGAAAACCAAACACTGCATGTTCTCACTCATAGGTGGGAATTGAACAATGAGAACACTTGGACACAGGAAGGGGAACATCTCACACTGGAGCCTGTCATGGGGTGGGGGGAGGGAGGAGGGATAGCATTAGGAGATATATCTAATATAACTGATGAGTTAACGGGTGCAGTAACAAACATGGCACATGTATACATATGTAACAAATCTGCACTTTGTGCACATGTTCCCTAGAACTTGAAGCATAATAAAAAAATAAATAAAATTTATTTATCAAACAAATAAACAAAAAAAGAAATCCTAAACCTCCAGGTTGTTTTCATAAGAATCCATAGGGAGGGGTTTGCTTGCTGCCTGTAAGAAACATGATTCCACAAATTCACAGTAATTTTTCTAAGTTATATCGGGGAACAGCTTTTAGAAACCTTTACTTGAACTTCAGAAATAAATGAGACAGAATATCACCTGGAATTGGAAGTGTTTCTCAAATCCGCCCTACCTACCCAGCTCTGCCTCTGTGCATAACTTCCTGCCTGATTTTAGTCCTTTTTGTTAGTGGCTACACTCTCTTTTTCTCTACCAGAGATAAGAGTATAGTGCAGGAGTCAGCAAACTATCACCCACAGGCCAAATCAGACCCATCACTTGTTTTTGTAAAGAAAGATTTTCTGGAACAGTCATGCTCATTTGTTACATATTGCCTATGGCTGCTTTTGCACTAAGAGGGCAGAGTAGAGCAGTTTCAACAGAGATCAAATGGCCTGCAAAGTTAAAACTATTTCCTGTCTGGTCTTTCATAGAAAAAAAAAAAAATGGCCAACTCCTGATGTAGTGCCAAGAATGTATTCCTCTATTTTCTTGCCATTAATTTTCTTTTTAACCTTCCTTTCTTCTGGTTAGTCTCAACAGTTCATACATTTCAATTCTTTTGACCCTGTACATTATGATGTATCTTTATCATGATGCATTCACTAGAATCATTTATAAGGTGCTCTATGTAGTCTTCGTACTTTTTCTCCTGATAGAAAGTTTCCAAAATCAATCTAGTTTCTCTGTGAAGCTAAAGATCCACATCAAAATTCTTAATTCTTGGAACTGTAGTTAAAGAAGATAACATTCATTGAGTATTCATCATATTTGTTCAAGATTTATTCACTCCTGTGCTGGCAGTGGTTTCCAATCCTTGTCAAGGTGACTCTCCTGCTGCACTAACTGAAATTCTGTATAATTTTTTTGGGGACATGGTCTCACTCTGTCACTCAGGCTGGAGTGCAGTGGCATGATCTAAGCTCACTGCAGCCTTGACCTCCTAGGCTCAAGAGATGCTCCCACCTCAGCCTCCGGAGTAGTTGGGACTACAGGCACATACCACTATACCCGTCTAATTTTTTGTATTTTTGGTGGAGTTGGGGTTTTGCCATGTTGCTCAGGCTGGTCTCAAACCCCTGAACTCAAGTGATCCAACTGCCTCAACCTCTCAAAGTGCTGGGATTACAGGCATGAGCCACTGTGCCCAGTCTGAAATTCCATAATTCTTTTTTTTTTTTTTTTGAGACAGAGTCTGGCTCTGTCTCCCAGGCTGGAGTGCAGTGGCCGGATCT
>NW_012115155.1:13869551-13891479 GCF_000951035.1 Colobus angolensis palliatus | reverse complement strand
CCAGGATGGTCTCGATCTCCTGACCTCGTGATCCGCCCGTCTCGGCCTCCCAAAGTGCTGGGATTACAGGCTTGAGCCTCCGCGCCCGGCCGAAATTCCATAATTCTTAATATATGTTTCTCCTGTATTTCTTTCATCTCTATCAACTGCTGTGAAATCTACGGGAGATGCAAACCAAAATTATTTTTATTTCTTTTCCCTTTGCCTCTACCTTTCTATTTTTGTATTCCCTCATCTACCTTAATCTACTCTATCATACTTCTACCTTTTTTTGTCATCCTTGCCACTGACCAATGTCGTGGTGTATTAGTCCATTTTCACACTGTTATAAAAAATACGCAAGACTGGGTATTTTATAAAAGAAAGAGGTTTAATTGACTCACAGTTTCACATGGTTGGGAAGACCTCAGGAAACTTACAATCATGGCTCAAGGCTAAAAGGAAGCAAGCTTGGACCTTCTTGTATGGTGGCAGAAAGGGACACAGGGGAAAGAGCCCCTTGTAAAACTATCAGATCGTGTGAGAACACACTCACTATTATAAGAACAGCATGGGGGAAACTGCTCCCATGATCCAGTCACCTCCCACCAGGTCTCTCCCCAGACACACGGAGATTATGAGGATTACAATTCAAGATGAGATTTGGGCAGGGATACAAAGCCTAACCATATTGCTTGGCTAACGCTGGGAACGGAAAAGTATCTGGCAAATGGGTTTTTTCCCCCATTGCTCCCGTTATTTCTTTTTACTGCTGTTGTCTATGGGACTTGTGCGTCCTCCCCACCGTTCTCCTCTCACCCCTCTTCTGCCCCATGTGCTGCCACTTCCTGTTTTTCTTATCCTTGGTGTCCATACTGGCTTCTTTTCAGCATGTGCCACTCATTGCTAAGTGAAACATAGCTGCCATCTACAACAATGACAAGAAGTATTGTGTCCCTACTTTACTGATGCTGAAAAGCTAGAGGATAATTGAATTACACAAGCTAAACACTGAGTTTTGTTTGTGTATAAATTCCACTAGGAAGTATCCTCTAGAAAGACAAGAAGGGAGGAGGGATTAAGATATGCTGACTCTCTGATGTTCCAAGCCATTCCAGTCAATTACATAAACATTATGGAATTTATTTCCCACCGCAATCCTATCAGACCAATATTATTATTTCTACTAAGGACTTACACAAGTAGATAACTTGTCTCAGTCCCCATAATAAGACCACATTAAAGAAATTTGACCATACAAAAGTTTAACTCTATACTCCATGATTTTAAAACTGCCTTATTAAGGATGATTAATGTATAAACACTGTACATATTTAATGGATACAATTTTTGAGTTTTGGCATATGCATATACTTATGAAACTATCACCATAGTCAAGGAAAGAAACATATCCATTACTCCCAAAAGTTTCTAATGCCCCCTTTATTTATGTTTGTTTTTGTGGTGAGAACACTTAATATGAAATACACTCTCTTAACAAAATGTTTAAGGCACAATACAATATTGTTAACTATAGACACTGTTTGTAGAGAAGATCTCTAGAACTTATTTTGCATATCTGAAACTTTATGCTCACTGAATAACAACTCTGCATTTTCCCCTCTCTTTAGCTAGCATTTTATTCTGGCAACCAGCATTTTATTCTGTGCTTCTATGAGTTCATTTTTTTTTCAATACCTCATATAAATGGGTCAATGCAGTATTTCTCCTTCTGTGATAGGCTTATTTTATTTATTATGATTTCCTTCAGGTTCATCCATGTTACAATTGGTGAGAAAGTAAAAATGGTGTAGCTGCTATGAAAAATAGAGTGGATCTTCTTCAAAAAAATTAAAATAGAGCTACCATATGACCCAGCATTTCCTCTTCTAGATATACATCCAAAAGACTTGAAATCAATATTGCAAAGGGATAGCTGCACTCTCATGTTCATTGCAGCATGATTCACAACAGCCAAGAATTAAAAACAACCTAAATGATCGTCAACTGATGAATGAACAAAAAATGCGGAACACACATGCAAAAAATATTATTCACAGTTTTTTAAATGAGGCATCCTGTCAATGCCCACGATCATTTGTACCGTAGCACATATTTTTGTACTGCTACTTGCCTTTTTATTTAATCTGTGTGTCTTATTTCCTGAAGAGGACAGACACAAGTTCCATTTTGTCAGTGACCACAGAATTGAAGAAATAGTCTTGTATGTTAATATTACACATAAAGCATTGGTTGATTGGTTGCCTTACTACTGAAACAAGCTAGGTGCTTGCATTGCTACATTATATCATTTCAAGTTAAAAACAAACAAAAACATTAACATCAATATTTTTAAAATGCTGAAAGGCAACAATACCATTTTAGTCTAGATACTAGCTAGGAAGCCATGGCATATTCAAACCGGGTATTTGGCAAGAGTTTAATGAAGGAACATTTAATAGGATTTAGAAAAGCTGAGATGACACAAAGAAAAGATGGTGAAACTACACTTATATTAATCAGAGATCACATAAAGATGCAGGCACTGAGGAGGTATGGGAAAGCAAAGTGATCCTGGGTATCAACTCTGTTGTCTTAGCTCCTTACCTGGTCCAGGTTGAAAGATGATGTTTTTAAGCAAAGTACCTCCTCAAACAGCATGGAACATCTAAACATCTTTACTTTCTGCACAGATAATTACATAATTTATATTATTTTTCAAGGGAACTATGTCCCTGGACAACAAATCTGTAGATTATTGGTTTCTTCACCTAAAGTAATCCTAAATAATCATACTTAAAACGCTCCACACCCTTAGTCTAGTTGCCAGAAGGTTTATTATCATGTTTACCTGTGGAATAGACCGGGTCTCCTGCCTTTATTATTTTTCCAAGGAACACTTTATCATGAAAAGAAAGGAAGCGGGTTAGAAGCCAGCTGCCTAATTCCTTTCTTTCCCTAAATCAGCAGACTAATAGCACTGCAGGGCACTCACTCCCTAGGGCAACAGACGATGGAGAGAGACCTTGAAGGAGCTGTAGCTTTCAGGAAAGGGAAACAGCTCACCTTGCAGGAGGACGCTGTGGGGAACAGCTGTGCATCATTTTCTCCTACCCTTAAACCTCGAGCAAGTGCCTCCCATTAGCTCACATCAGCCAAACATCAGAAGGCAAAGAGGCTCATTGTTACGGACCACAGACTTCAAGACACGAAACAGGGTGGAGACGACCAACTAAGAAGTAGTAATCTCTTACTAAACTGTAGTCAACCAAAAAATTTAGCTTAGGACATTTTTTGGCTATTGTTCCCAAACAATTCAAAAAAGATATACTTCTCATCTTCATCTTCTTTTAGGGGAATGTTACTACTTTTCATTGTATTTCAACCCAGAGTGCGAGGTTTCTTAGCTAGATCTTATTAATCCATCCTGTTGCCACTTGAGTACTTTAAATATTAAAGAAGTAGAACAGGCGGGGCACGGTGACTCACGCCTGTAATCCCAGTACTTTGGGAGGCCGAGGCAGGCGGATCACAAGGTCAGGACATCGAGACCATCCTGGCTAACATGGTGAAATTCCGTCTCTATTAAAAAATACAAAAAATTAGCCAAGCGTGGTGGCGGGTGCCTGTAGCCACAGCTACTTGGGAGGCTGAGGTAGTAGAATGGCATGAACCTGGGAGGCATAGCTTGCAGTGAGCCGAGATCATGCCACTGCACTCAGGCCTGGGTGACAATGCTAGACTCTGTCTCAAAAAAAAAAAAAAAAATGTAGAACAGGTAGTCTCCATTTTTTATAATAGCAAAATACCATTAGTATGTAACACATTTCCTATTCACTTATCTACTGACACAATAAGCAGCATAGTTTCCTCACATATATCATTTAACCTACCACATATACCACTGATCCTACATTCCAATGATTTACAATCAATTAGCAAGTATTTATTCAATAATTATTACATACCCAAGACTATCCTAGATAAAATGGGCTTACAGATGGGAGGGAAAACTCCCATTTTCAGAGTTTTCAAAAATCTCTGTATTAGTTCATTTTTGCACTGCTATAAAGAACTTTCCTGAGACTGGGCAATTTATAAAGGAAAGAGGTTTAATCAATTCACAGTTCTGCGAGGCTGGGGAAGCCTCAGGTTACTTACAATTGTGGTGAAAGGGGAAGCTGGCATGTTCTTCACAAGGCAGCAATAGAGAGAGAGAGTGTGAAGGAGGAGCTGTCAGACACTTACAAAGCCGTCAGATCTCATGAGAATTCACTCAGTATAACTAGAACAGCATGGGTGAAATCACCCCGTGATCCAATCATCTCCAGCCAGTTTCCTTCCTGGACCCATGGGGATTATGGGGATCACAATTCTAGATGAGATTTGGGTAGGAACACTGAGCCAAACCATATCAATCTCCAGATCTATTTATTAAAATAGTTCAAAGTAGTTCTATTCAATAAATTATTATAAGTTCAATTTTAAAAGACATTTAAACACTTTAAATAAATGTATGGCAAATAACTTGCCCTGTTCTTCAAATTGTGTTCATTGACAGCTAGCAATGATGTTCACATTGTATAAATTTTCATTAGAAATACAGGATATATTTTTATCCTTCTTTTTCAAGCTTAGATGCTGTTTCTGGTACAGGTGTTTTTTCCTTACTGTTCATTTTCCTTTTGCAAACTTAATGAGAAAATGACGAATCATAAAAGAGATTGGAGATGATTCATCAGACAATTCAAATTCTTTGAAAATCTATAAAACAAGGTACTTTTCTAGGCACCATGTGACAAAGAAAATTGATTTCTAAAGTCAGATAACAGCTTTCCCCTTATTAATGCTGAGATTTTACTCTTGCTATTTAACTTTTAAGCCCCCATGACTTCATTGCTAAAAAGAAGTAATTTTCATTTCTACTCTATATGAATAGGAAAATCTAGCATGAATTAAGGTGTTGTACAAAGGTAGTTTTTGGCATTAAGAACATAGAAAAGTATGGTCTCTCCATCTCATGGAAATTCAAATGCTGCACAACCGCTCCACTTGGAGCTGGTTTGCTTTTATTCTGACCTTGATGGTCCTGGCAGAGTGGATGGGAGAAGTCAGTGAGCCCTGGGTGAGGTCATCATACTTTTAAAACAGGCTTCTGTGAAACGTCCCTTGAATCAAGATGCACCACCTCCTACGCATCCCTGAAGACCTGCTGGCATGATAATGAAGGAACCTGGCTGCTCTCAAAGTTCAATCAAAACCCTTTACACTTCCTCCATAAAAGATCGGGGTGTGAATGCCTGAACTAAACTTTTCCTTGGGGAGTGAGCTCTGCATAGATCAGGAAAAAAAAAAAAAAAAAACCTAGAAAAAACATAAAGTAAAAGTTAAAAAGCTATTTTACCGGAAATAAATCAGTTTTTGCACTTTCCTGGGTGAAGGATCATCAGAAAGGATTGTTCATCTACAATTGTATCTCCCAGGTGCCCATCCTTTCATCCTCTCAAAGTCTGGATGCTTTTTTCGTGTTCCTCTATCATTAACCCAACAAAGTCACAGCTGCCACCCCAAGACCTTTGCTTAATGAGAAAATAAACTGAAGGCATTTGGGGAAAGAATTTTAAATGGAATCTCATTAATTTGTTGTTTCAGAAAGCAGTCACCATTAGCAATCATTCCATTGCTTCAAACGGAGAAGATGTTTATGCAATGCAGTACATTATGTCCCCTCTCTGCGGGAAGGGGCCAGGGCTAATGTCAGAGCTTGCCTTGTCACTCTGACTGTGCTGCAGCATTTCCTGGAAAACTGGAGGCATTTATGTTCTTTCATTTTCTAATCTACTTAGAGGTTACTTCATGTTTTATTTAAGCTGGAAAGTCATCTTTAATCTAACACAAGAGGAATAGCTGCCTCACTGGGATTCTTTCAGTGACTTGATCCTTCCTCACAGCGTTCATGTCACTTAAGACCTGTAGATAAGTCCAATCATTAAGTGCTAATATTATATTCCTGGTTTTAACTCACTGCTCCCAGGACCACCTAACTTACAGATCCTGAAAGCGTATATTTTAATTTCAGTTCCCCTGAAGCAAGAATTTTCCTGTTGATAGTTTATTTGGTGATTTTAGGATGCATACATGAGGGATGGGAGAAAGTTAGAAAGAGAAAGGAGAAAGTCCAATAAATATCTCGTTATTTCGTTTTCTCTGTGGGCTACTGGAATTCAAGAGCAAAGGATACCCTGAGAAACTCACCACTGAAATAAGGAAGGCTGAGTTCATATTTGGTAGAGGAACATCCCTCATCGTGCTGACTCCCCAACCCTCCTGGGCTGTGACAGAGCAGGAGCACCGTCATCTCGGACAAACACCACCACTTTACGTTCCAGTTCCCTTTCCAGCCTCATGCATTTCAAGGAGATCATTTCTGTTCTAACTACAAGCAGACAGAAAGAGCAGACAGTAAAGCAAAGATAAGACAGTTCAGGCACAGAGGGAAGCAGGGGGAAAGTCTGTTGGGTAACTGCCAAACTTCACCCTCATACAATGGGCCCCAGTAAAACAGTGGGCTTTAATAAGCACATTCCTTTGTTTTCAAGTGCACTAAGATAGGGAAGCTAAAAGCAGACTTGGGGGATATGCCGGCAGCTGCAGAAAGATTTATGGGAACAGACACACAACTCTCCCTCCCAGATAAGCACAACAAAGAGACACAGAAGCAGTCCAAGCCTCTAATAAACTCTCCCACCCTAAATCCGTAAAAAGTCTTAGTCTGTAAGCGAGTGTGGCTCCGACCTAACTCAGCCAGCAGCCCCTCTCAGGTTTATTTAAAATAAACCTGTCCCTGTTGACTAAAAAGCCACCCTTCATGTTTCTCTCGTCTTTCTTGAATTCTTACAGGCTGTACTGCGTTCGGGCAGATGTGCCTCCCGTGGTTTCTGAGAAAGCAGAGAGAACACAGCAGTGCGAAGAGAATTGCCCATTCTAGCTATGTTGAAATCAGAGACAAGGGACCTCTGCTTCAGGGCAGAGCTTCAGTTCTAAGCGGTGTGGGTGGCTGCTTAGGCAGTGGAAAGCTGCATTTTATTTATCTTATGTTTCTTTTGGCCTCTCTTCAGCCAATGGAATTGCATGTTACAAGATTCAAAGCCATAGGCTTCACAACATTACACTGTGCACTAGACAAAGCAACGCTGTTTCCGTTCCAGTTGTAAGCCCACCTAGTTATGTAACATCATCCACGGGAAGGCCTCAGATTTTTTTCAAGAGTACTATGAAAATTATGACTTTACATGGACTAAATGTGAAGGGGAAAAATTCACCTTGATACCACTGGCCTCTCTCTCTTTAATGTTTTCCATTGCTATTTCTTCCTCTCATTTTATTTTAGTTACAGGATTATTGTTTCAGAGACAGGATCTCACTCTGTTGCCCAGTCTGGAGTGCAGTGGCAACATCATAGCTCACTGTAACCTCGAGCTCCTGGGCTCAAGAGATTCTCTCATCTCAGCCTCCTGAACAGCTGGGACTAAAGGTGCATGCCACCATGCCTGGCTAATTTTTTTAGCGACACAGTCTTACTATGTTACCCAGGATTCTTGAACCCTGACCTCAAGTGATCCACCAACCTTAGCCCCTGGCATCACTGGGATTTCAGATGTGAGTCACCATGCCCAGCTGTTCCCTTTCATTCAAGAAGTCCCATTGTCTCAAGTTATTCTTTCTCTTTCTCCTTTCAACACCTTTCATTAGTAATAGATTTATTAGACTTATTTTACTAGGGTTTAGGAGTTGTTTGGGAAGTATTTGGATTTAGTTAGGAGGTAAGAAGCCTCAGTACAAATGGGTTGAATTCTGTTTGCAAAATTTCAGCATTTAGATGACCTGAGGGAGATATAAGAGGAGGATAATAGCAAAGGTAAGTTGCCTACTGATGGGGAACATAATGTCATCTTCTGGGGTGAGATTAGAGCTCAAGGAATTGATATTCCCTCATGTTATATATAGTTCTAAGTTACTTCATTTTGGATAATAGTTCTAAGTTACTCCGTTTTAAAAACATGTATAGATACAAAGTCTTGGGAAATGCATTCTTTCTCTGATGACTATTTGGATACTGTCTTTGCTTATTTGCATTGTATGTTTCTTTGAAGAAATACAAGGTTTTCATGCTCTTCCTCAGTTATAGCACTTGATTTGATTTTTGTCTTGATGGCTATAGAGTTTCATTTTTATACTTTATGAAAATAACTTTATTTTGAGATGCCCTTGTATTTTTCAAACTCTATTACTATTATTATTATTATTTTCCTAACATAAATACAGTTTGCTCTTTCAATCTGTAAGTTCAGGCCTTCATTAACTTTTAGAAAGCACTTCTCATATACGTCTTTAAACATTTTCTCTATCTTGCTGTTGTGTTCTCTTTTTTAGGAGTACCAATTAGGCTCTCTCCTGGTCCCTCTACTCCGTCATTCTTTAATATCTGTTTCATTTGTTCATTTGCACAAGTCTGTCCTCCATTTCTCTGATCATGTCTACAGACATGTTTCTGAAATAATATTATATTGTATTTACATTTTTTCCTAATCTCATCCAGTTTACTCTTCTTTTTCCACCAATATTGTAATTTCTCCTTTGAGACATTGCACCTCTTCTTTGAATTCCTAAGTTAAAGAGATCAATTTTTCTCTATCTTTTCATTTTGTGAAAATCTCTCTTTTTTTTTAGACGAAGTCTGGCTCTGTCACCCAGGCTGGAGTGCAGTGGCACGATCTTGACTCACTGCAAGCTCCACCTCCCAGGTTCACACCATTCTCCTGCCTCAGCCTCCCGAGTAACTGAGACTACAGGCGCCCACCACCACGCCCAGCTAATTTTTTGTATTTTTAGTGGAGAATGGGTTTCACCATGTTAGCCAGGATGGTCTCAATCTCCTGACCTCGTGTTCTACCCTCCTTGGCCTCAGGAAGTGCTGGGATTACAGGCGTGAGCCACCGTGACAGGCTGAAAATCTTTTTATAATTTTACTTGATCATTGGAAAAACAAAACCTTAATACAAACATTATAAAGCTTATTTACTTTTCTTCATGTACATCTTCTGATATATGTTCTGTATCTGGCTCTGATATTTCAGGTAGCTTTTTTCTTACCAGTGTGTTGTTTATAAACTGTTAAACATTTTGACTTCTTTCTTTAATACTTTAACTTAAATGCAAATGTATACTGTACAAATTAAAGATCTTAAGAGTTATATAAATGTTATATTGTGATTAATCTTGATAAATGCATGCATCCATGAACTAAGCTCCTATCAAGATGCATAACATTTCCATCATCTCAGAAATTTCTATCTTGTCCTTTCATAGTCAATGTCCAGCTTCTTCCTAGAGGAAACCACTGTTTTAATTTAGTATGCCATAGATTAGTTTAACTTGTTCTTGAACTTCATAAAAATGGAATTATAAATTCCATTTGGGATTTATATACGGAATAAATTATGGAAAAATTTAATGGAATAAATTGTATTCTTGTGTGAGTCTGGTTTAATTCATCTTTGTTGCATGCCTTAGTAGTTCATTCATTTTTGTTGAATTGTGTTTTACTGCATGGATACACAAAAATTTGTTTATTCATTGTGTTGTCAATGGGCATCTGGGTTGTTTAGTTTTTGGATATCATTAAAAATTGCTATGTTTTTTTTATTATTACTCATTAACTGGAGGTATTTTCTACTGCTTGATAGTTAAGAAAATAGTGTTGAGTAAATTATTGGTCACAGGAGCTTAAGTGTTGGTCTATTGATTGTTGATTTTCACATCCTCACTTGACCTGGTAGGTGTGACTGTACTCTGGGCTAGCAGGAAGTCTCCAATATTCAAAGTGAAGACTCCTTCCACCTCCTACTCTTTTTCTTTAGTCAAAGTACTTTGTGTGGTGATTTATTCTTTATGATTCTGCTCATCAAGAACAGCAAGGAAATGTTCCTTTTGTTTTGTCAAACCAGCAGCTTGCATCTTACAGAGATGATGGGCCTGCAGCTTTCCTCACCCTGTTCTGTCTTGCTTGACTCTGTCTGACATTTAACAGTGCTCAGACACTTCCTAACGGCTGCCTTCCTCTCACCAAGCTTTTTATTCTAAACTAGAGCTATTGGCTTGCTCCTCAAATTATGAGTTCCTTGGAAAACTTATGCTTCATCTTCTTGACGGGAGAGAAGAAAACACATTATTAACTTTTGTGCCTGACTGTGTGGCAGACACTGTTCCATGCAGCCTGCACGTAAGGACTCATTCTTCACAACCCCTCATGAGATGCCCTGAGTATTTTTACTCAGTTACATGTGAGAAAACTGAGGCACAGAAAATAACTAACTTGCCCAAAATTATGGCTATTAAGTGATAAAAGAGGGTTTTGAGCCCCTCTGAATCATACACTGCCACTCTGAAGAAGTTTGTGATGTGATTTGTATAATGTTTGGAATATCTTTTTATTGACTAGACTCCTGAGGTATGGCTATGTAAACTTTTCTTTAAAGATAAAGTTTCTTTTCTCCTGCTTGTCTTCATTTTTTTTTTCTGTATTATATAATGTTGAGGAAAAAAAAGGGAGAGGAAACTTTTGTCCGCCATTGTTAACAGAAAGTTCAGAATTTATTTTAAATGGCACCTTGAGTCCAGTGAAAGTATGTTTCTAATCACTCAAAATGGGCATTTTGTTAACCCTCTAATTGAGGTCTATGTATTACGTGTATAGATATTGACAAGGTAAAGTTTCTAGCAGAAAGGGAAGTACATGGCTGCTATCTTAATTTGTGGTTCTTATGCTTGTTTTATCGTTTCTTTTCTTTTTCTTTTTCTTTCTTTTTTTTTTTTTTTTGAGAGAAGTCTCGCTCTTATTGCCCAAGCTTGAGTGCAATGACCCAATCTCAACTCACTGCAATCTCTGCCCCCCGGCTTCAAGCTATTCTGCCTCAGCCTCCCAAGTAGCTGGGATTACAGGCATGCACCACCACACCCAGCTAATTTTGTATCTTTAGTAGAGATGGGGTTTCACCATGTTGATCAGGCTGGTCTCAAACTCCTGACCTCAGGGGACCCGCTCACCTCAGCCTCCAAAAGTGCTGGGATTACAGGCCTGAGCCACCACGCCTGGCCTTATGCTTGTTTTTAACACAGCAGAGGCCACAATGCAGTGGGAAAAAGTCAATCCATCAAATCTAGTTTATATCCCTCCTGGCTGAATATTTTCTCCAAAACTGGTGCACCACTAGCTGAGCTCATTGCTCACTGGAGAATGTGAGCAGAGACCAAGGAGGAAAGGATTTGAATTCTCTCACTGAAGAGTAAATGAAAGAGGAATTTCAACACATCAGCAAAATAGGCAAAGCAAAAAGAACACTTGAGAATGGAAATAACCCAAATGTCAGAGTGAAGATTCTGGATTCTAGTCCTGAATAAACTCATCTTACATTGTAGAGTTTGTCTCTGCTTTCTATAATATAAGATTAATATCATTTCTCCTACCTAGTTCACAGAAATCATGAAGGTTAAATATGATATCAGATAGAAAAAGCCTTCAAAAAATAATAGTTACCATATTTTGCAAAACACTTTCAGATACATTACCTTACTAAGGCCCTGCAAAACACCCTATGAATTAGGAAGAAGTAAAGAAATTCCTGATTTATGGGCACCATTGAGATGAAAATGTTGTATATGAATAAATAACTGAATAGGACTTATTTACATTCTGTGACCTGCACTGTAGATAAAATCCTTCTAATTTGAGAGTCTAAAATGTGTCCAACACTCCTGGTATATTAAGGGAGTAGCTCTCATAACTGTATGACAAGGCAGGTATTGTTTGCTCCATTTTACCGCTGAAGAAACTGATGCTTCAGAAGGTGAAGTCATTTAGAAATACATCAAATCAGTAAGTTGTATGGAGAGCCAGGATGTAAACTTGATTCTTTTTGACTAAAAAGTTAGCCATATTTTCATAATTCTGATTCATTATTTTTTTCCTTCTAATAATAGAATTTCCGTTTGGTAAGGTCTCCTGATCTTCAGACATCAGAGAAATTATCGTTTCCTTCTAAGATCATCAGTGAATTTCATTTTTAGTGTCTCTTTGTCATTGAAATATGTCCAGAGAAAATGAATGAAGTAAAACTTCATCCTTATTTTTGCAAAAGGAAAATCAGAATCAAAAGAATTTGATAAAAGGACAAATCGTCTCTCCCAAAAGTTTAATATGGTCCTTTTTTGGTTAATTGATGGGTGTAGTATTACTTTAAATGGCAAGCTCATCTCAGACAAGGCAGGAAATGCCCAAGGCTTCTCTATATCATAATGTAAGGATCTTTTTTTTTTCTATTGTAAAATGTATTGATGCTAAAACACTCCTAATGTGATAAACATAATGTCCCTTAGAAAAACAAATGCTTTTTTCCATGAAGTTTGTTTACTTAACAAGAAAAACAGGAAAGAGAATCATACAAGCTATACTTCTTGTTATTACATAAATTGGATAGAATTGAGTAGCTCAGATCCCCCTGCTTCATGGATCCAGAACTCATGGCCTACTGAAGCTACAAGGACAAAGGGGAACAGAGCCTCAGAGAATGCCAGGCTGAAGACCAGTGTTGCTACAAAGTGACACCAAATTCTGTTTAGAAAGAAAATCTCTCAAAAATGTAGGGGATTGTTAGCCTGAAAAATTAGGATAGAAGACCACCTGATGGCAGGGAAGGCCTAAAAAGGGAGTGGCGCATAATTACTAAATACCCTCTGTGGAATAAACATACAGATGGGACCATGTTGCACCCAGTTCATACTTTGTACGTGAAGATTTTAGCAAATTTTACAATCGAAAAAGCACATTGTAAGCACTTAATATTTAAGATTGTATTAGGTTGGTGCAAAAGTAATCATGGTTTTTGCCATTACTTTCAATGGCAAAAACCATGATAAACTTTGCACCAACCTAATACAAGCTTTGCTGAAGAGATTCATAAGAAAAATAGTAGTTGTTCTCAAACTAAGACAGAGCTATGGTACCACTCAAAGCATTACATTTTTCCATCTTCCATTCAAGTCTTGACCACAAGCATGGAGAATAATTCCCTTCTTAGTAGCCTTTGCATTTACTGCATAAAGTACAGCACAATGCTGCAATTTTCAAAATTGAACCTGTTCAAGAAATCATTAGTATTCAACAAAAAATATCCTGTTTGCCAAACTATGTATTTGCAGATTCAAAAAAATATGGTCTAAGCTAACACAAATAAGTAGTAGAAATTTAATCATGTATTTGTGCATGCTTTTACTTACTACATTCTAATTATTTATTTCAAAGATTTTGGTTATTTAGGCTTTATATTTTATTTTTCTTAGGCTTTATATTGTAATATGCTAAGAAGCATGGCTATATCATACAGGTTAACCATTTGTTATTGGAAGCAGTGGTTGTCAGCTAAAACATTTTAAATTCATGATGCATCATAGCCAATTTATGAAAAGCAACAATTTTCAAAATTTTGGGATAGAGCAACTCAAGCCATTTTCTAATAAATAGGTTGGGGACATTTGTATATCCTTGATATGGACCCACTAACAATCCCAAGCTGAAGAGAATGTTTATCATTAAAATACACTTAAGCAGTGGAATGGTACAGCAGCAGAATCTTCCCAGAGTTTATTACCAAGACCTGACTCTAGTCAGCTCACAGCACTTACTAAGCCTTTGCCTTAGAGAAAGTCACTATTTTCCCAAAGCTTCAGTTTCCATGCCCCAAAAAGTAAATTGTTTCTGACTCTTGTTGGTCACAGGCATTTCACATGGCCCAATAACTAAACTTAACTCTACATATTATTATAGTATTAGAAATATGTTCAAGAAACGATATCCTTAAATCTCCAAACTAACTCTTATTATGCATGTTTCATAATACTATATTTTATTCTATGCCATTACAGGGCAAACATTTATTGACAAAGAATCACACTTCCGCACTTAGGGCCTTGCACCTGCGAGCATGAAAAATAGAACCATGCTGCTATGCAGGTGCAAAGAACCAAAAACCACTGGATACAGGACATGGTTGGTGATGGAATAGGCATTAATCAACTTACTTATCTGAAGAAAGTATTATAAAAATGGGCATCTAAAGTGTATTCTGGAGGAAAAAACAACATTTTCAATTAATACACAATAGTATAGTCAGCATACAGTCTGGTGCTTCTTGAGCAGATGTTGTATAGAGACAGTGAAAATGTAAAGCAATAAATTTTAGGATTTCTTTGTTTTAAACGTATTTAGTGAAAAATTGAACTAGTGACAGTGAGACAAGATCATTACTTTAATGACTATCCGCAATAGAAACTGATAGGAGTGCTTATAGTTAAAATTTTTATCAAAGTATAATCAAGCCTCTGAAGGATTAAAATTAAAAACAAAAGCCAAAAAGATTATCAAAATAATAGTTGACATTTACTGAGCTCTTTCTCTGTGACAAAGAAACAAGGGCTTCACATAAATTTTCTGTTCTACTTGTGACCACAGTTCAATGAATTCGATATTATTACTGCTCCATTTTATAGACAAAGGCACTTTTCTCAATCCTAGAGAGTTTGGCTAAGGTCAAACAATTAGTAAACAAGAGAGGCAAGATTTGACTCTTAGCGGAATCAAAGGTTCATGATCTGAATATTATATTATCTATGTTTTTCATGCTCTGAAATAATGATATCTCTAGTTGATCTCAAGATGATCATAAAGCGAAACAGAAGGTTGACATTTTCCATAAAATTACGGAAATGGGAGCACATTTTTCAATACTTGGTTGCTTAAACTACTCATGAGTCAAAGACAACTAGAGTAGAGGAGTAGATTTAGGTACAATGAGAATACAAAAGAAAACATATTCCACAGTTTGCCGGATGAGTGACTGTCTTCATGAAAAATACATAAATAAATAAATCCCTAATTTGGAATAACTTGAAACCAAGGCCAGAGTTCTTTAACACCAGAAGTATTCAGCAAGGTCCTGGATCTATGGCAAACCGGAAACGGCAGTGTGGCTTTGTAGTGGAAATGAGAAGACAGCAGAGTGGGAGACATGAACACCTGAAGCAAGACAAATGAAGGTCTCTGTGCATGAGTTCTGAGGGCTTGTTTAGTGTCTCCTGGCACATGCAGTTGGGCTGGGAATGGAAAATTAAACCAGACAAATGACCTCAAGCATTTCTAGCTTTCGGAAATCATCAGGAAGTGAAGACAAATACGAGCCAATTGACAACCCTCTGAGGCACACACATGTGGCTACAAGGTTTGTAGGGCTTCAGCCTCCCACACCATCCACTTCATTTGCTTGAGTGAGAATGGAAACACAGAATCTACAGACTACAGATCTAGAATCTGCCTACTTTCTGATCTCCAAAAAGCCCATCATTAGCTTTCATTATTCCCTTAACTGCACATAAGCCAGTGTTTTAATTAAGCACATACATTTGTTACATAGCGAAGTCAGATTTCTATTACATGGCTGTAGTGTAGCATAAATATAGCCACATGGATTCTACATACAAACACATATGATGCCATTTAAAGGTAGTTGGAATAACACCCTTTAGTTACTCAGTTTCTCAACTGTTGTTATACTAATGTATTTCAGAGTTATCCAGCCCAATATGGGTGACTTCAGAGGGAAAAAAAATGTCTCACCAGAGTGTACTAGGACAATAATTTGTTTTATTCCTCTGGAATGTTTTTAGCTCTGCACATATACCGCCCTAAGAGAAAAGCTCTTTTTGTGGGTCAGTAAAGAAAAAAATTAATTTTAACTTCTAAAATTAAATCCTGGGATCAAAATATCAAAATGAAATCATACTTTCATGCTGTTCATCCTGTGTTATTTATCCTGTGTTATTTTTTTCTTTTTCATTAAGACTAGAGATCATTTGTAGCAAAACTAATTGAATGACATATCTGGAGTCTTCAGTCTGTTCATTGTGTACAAATCTGTACATGCATTGTACTGAGTTTTAGGATACCATAAAAAGAATGTGTACTTTTTTCTATGATTTGTCTTTACTGTAAAATTACAGTGTTCATGATTAATGCTATTGTCACTACTATTTATTGGGTGTATCCTATGGACTGGATCCTTAACACATGCTTTTACTCCTCATCTGAATCCAGTGCATGTGATTAGGGCCATTACCTTCATTTCACAGATGAGGAAAGAGATATAGACACTAAAATTTCTCAAGCTGAGAAATGGCAGGTCAAGGCCAAGATTCGAATGCCAACAGGACGAGGTCCACACCCCTTCGTTTTGCATGATTTTATGCAGTGTAATACAGTTGTGGAATTTCTTTGAATGTGATGAATAGCACGATACAAGAGAAATAACAAGTACAATAAGTTTGTAAATGCAATACAATATAATCTCATAGCAACATGCAAACACTACTACTTGCTAGGATCAGCAACTTTAAAAAAAATTATGTAAGAAGAACTGGGATACTTGTCTACAGAAAAAGAATGAAATTATCTGTCTGCCTGTTTAGCCAAATAGCAGATATATTAGTATTTCTTTGGTATCATTTGTATTATTTGAGTTTATTTTGTTTTTCACATATGTTCTCAGAGTGCAATATCATTCAAGTGCAAAATAAAGACAGATTGGTGTAGGTCATTCATTAATTTTCACAGCAGTTGGTTCTCTGCTGGTTTTTAAAATTAACATAAGAAAAATTTTAAAAATTAGCTTTTTTTCAAATCACATATCGCACTATGATTTTTCAAAAATCCTGCAAATGGATTCAATTGCATTCATCCAAGATAATCACCCAGCAAAACAGAGAAATATGAAACACTACGTATCCCAGCTGATTTCAAAGGCTTTGCCTTTTAGTATTTAAATGTTATGTGGTAACAAAGATGATAACACTCCAGTTAATGTCACATGATAACAAAAAAATCAGAACAGCGATGATAAATAAATAATGTCTCAGAGTGTGGAATCATTCCTTGAACTAGTTTTGCTAATAAAACATAAGTTACAACTGTATTTTAAAAGGAGTCTTGGAAAGTGTATAAAGCTTATAGCTGTGATGAAATTACTATCTTAAAAAAATAAGGAATGGAAAGTGAGAATATCTTTGCTCTATGATCAGGTCAGAAGGGCATAGTGGGTGAAGGCCTTGTTATGAAAGTATACTTGTAGGAAATATATTTTATTTGTGAACAAACTTATAGAGCCTCTTTAATTTTGTTTAGGTTATTCTACTAGTCAGAATCACTGACAACCCTTTCACCTTGTAGGATAAATCAAAATAAATAGATCTTTTTCTTCCGACCAATTCAAATCCATGGACAATGCAAAATGGATTTATTTAACAGAACACGTGGACATCAAAAGAACACTGAACTTAATCATTGCCCCAAAGGCTATAAAATATTTTAGTATTGTTATTTCACTGATACATTCCATCAGAAACACCAAAGTCCCAGCTAATTAAAATGCTTCCAGTTTTCACGCTGGTGACAAGCTTTTGATAGTTTCTCACAAAATATTTATGCCACCTTCGTGCCATTTACAACTTTTTTACCCAAAGCCTAATTTCAACTTTATATTCTGTCTTTTAAATGTATGGTTTCACTTTTCTTTTTATCTTTGATTTTCAATTAAGTTTCTCTAGCTATGAAGGTGTTACAGAGAGAGAAGACTGCAATCAAAATTTAGTATAATTGTGCATAAACACTGAATATCGATAAACATTTATATTTAGAACCACAGAGCATTTTTCAGTAATTCTTTTACTCAGGTGCTCACATTTAAATAAAATATTAATGACTTTAAAATACAACCACGGTTTGCACCTTCAATCTCTCTTTGTAAAGGCCCAGGGAAGTGAAGAGTGGAGACAATTATCTGGATTACTCAAAGCCAAATTTTTGCTAGAATGTGAAATCTCCTAAGGGCTTCCAAATAAGGTAAATACATTTATTATGCTACCAGGGTCAGAAGTTTGGTTGCCCATTTATCAGCTAACGTTGATTCTTTAAAACCTTCTGTCAAATTCCAGGATTAATTGGTGAGCTCTAACATGGAGGGAAACTGAGGACTTGGACTGGAGTGAAAAATTGCACCAATGCTTGTAACTCCATATCCCAAGGAAAGCCAGCATGGTGATTTTATACTTGGATTACATGGTGTGTCAAGGCCCATGGAATCCATGACTCCAGATGTGCTTTGAGCCTGCCTGAAAGTTCTTGCCACCCTTTTCTCTGAGTATATTTGGTGAGTCGGGCTGTGTTGACTAATTTTTTTGTGTCATCTTGGCTAGGTTTTGGTGCCCAGCTGTTTGGTCAAACAGCAGTCCACATGTTTCTGTGAAGGTGCTTTTTAGATGTGAGTAACATTGAAATCAGTAGACTGAGTTAAAACAGATTTCCTTTTACAACGTGCTTGGGCTTCATTCAATCAGTTGTAGTCCATAAGAGAATAAAAAGACTGAGCTCCCCTAAGAAAGAAGATATTCTGCCTTGGGATAGCATTGCAGATTTTAGACTTTCCAATCACCACAATCATGTGAGCCAATTGTTTAACAATCTCCCTCTCCCTCTTTCTCTCTCTCTCTCTCAATATAAATTTTTATATATTATATATATGTTTGTATATTTTATATATACTAATATATAATGTAAATATATTTATAAATATATAATATATAATATGTATGTATAAATATTTTATACAATATATAATTTATATATAATTCTATATAATATAATATTTATATATTATATATGTATACATAAATTTATATGTAAATACATACTTATATAGTTGTGTTTATAAATGTAGATCAATGATAGATTAGATATGAAAATAGATATGCAGAGATATGCAGATTTCTTTTTCTTTTCTATAAAGAACACCAATTAATACACAGCTATTCCACCTCTACACTGGCCCAGCTTACGTGCTTCACACTCTATTAGGCATCCCTTGAGCATTTAGGTATCCATATAGCATTTCTGAGTCCTGATTCCTTATAGCTATCAGGTTCTCTAAGCTTTCATTTATTCTACCATCCTCCAGCAACCCAATATCCAGAGGATCCTCTGACCCTAAGGGCTGAGTATACCTAATCTGAAATGAATGGAAGCAGAACTGTTTCGGATTTCAGTTATTTGGGGATTTTAGAATATTTGCATATGAATAATAAGAAATATTGGGGATTGGATCGAAGTGTAAACATGAAATTTATGTTGCATATACATCTTTTACACATATTCTTAAAATAATTTTATACAATAGTCTTAATAATTTAGGCATGAAACACAGTTTGACTGCGTTTTGACCGTGACCTGTCACATGAAGTCAGATATGGATTTTTCCACTTGTGGCGTCATGTCAACTTTCAAAAATTTTTGAATTTTGGAGCATTTTGGACTTCAAAATTGTGAATTCTGTCCTCACTTTCTTGATCAATCTGCATGTTTTATCCTCAGTGATCAAAAAGTAGTTCTTATCCCACAATTCTGCCTACTGGTCAAGAAAAGATTTGCTGCCCCTCTGAACATTACCTCCTTCCAGCCCAAATCCCTCTACAATGATCGTCCCAATGGGACTTTGAAAATTGTAGCCGAGGAAGCCAGCGTACCTAGGATAATACTGGAACTCCCAAACAAGTGTGTATATTAAAACCAAATCAGACCTTGCCTTATAATTTTATTATAATCAACATTTCTTTGGAACAGAGGTACTAGAACGTATCTACTAATTAGGTAGATTAATGTAGACATAATAGTGTACAAGTTAGATTTTTTTTTTAAAAGGCTGTTAACCCTTAAATTAGAAAGTGCTATAGGGTTAGCTTTATAAATGCTACAGACAAAATTGTTTCATCTTTGCTTTATAATCTGTTTGAAAGTCAAAAGCTCAGCAATAATCTGTGACACAAATATCTAAGTATAATTTTAAAAAAATTCAATCCATAGAAAATCGTTTAATTTCTATATTGCTTTCAAGCAAGTATGTTCATATTTGAAGAGGCTATAGTATGAAAGACACTTCGATAACTTTAGTTTGTTTTCTATTAATACTAACTGAAAACTAATGTTAATGATAAAGGCTATTTATGCTTATTTTTATTTGTTTCTTAAGTTTTGAGGGATATAGAAGGTAGGGAAAATTATCCAATAGACCAAAATCTGACAAAATCACAGAAATGGATAACAATAACAACAAGGACATTCATAGGCCAGGCTTTTAAAAACTTCTAATGGCCAGACCTCACCCCAAAATTGTTGAAGTCTTCACATTCATCTTGACTGGGAGGGCTTAAGAAATGACTTAGAAGTTCTCTGGATCTCTGGCATGGCACAGATCTGAGAGCATACAAGCCTTCAACTGTCAGAAGGAAGCCCACCAAAGCAAGTGTGTGGGGGCTAGCAATGATGGCCATGGTCTGTGAAAACCCAAGTGAGGGATGAAAAACAAAGGCTCATTCCAAAGTGATAGCCACTCCAGTGGCAGCATTCTGTCCCAGTCTCATTGAGGAGCAGCCATACGTCATCCAAAACACTCTGGGCTACTTCTCAGAAAAGTGATGGAAGTCACAAAATTCTGGATGAGATGCATACAAACTGGAAAAGTTGGGCACCAATTATAGGGCATTCAGGATGAGAGTGTGATCATGAATTACACGAAAATCATTTCTAAAAAAAGAAATTGAAAAACATTAACGGCATCTTGATGGTATCTATTATAGAGCAAAAAGAATAGAAAGCTTTTAAAATCATTTCTTCCATTTCTTTGGTATTGCTGTTTTGCCCTTTTTTGGACTTATACTAGTAATAAAAGAAATTTATATTTATAGATGCTATAGACGTCAATTAAAGGTCACTGCTCTTGAGTGAAATGTCTCAGTGAACAAGTATTCTCAGCAGAATAAGTGTTTATATCTCTTAAAAGTCATGATATTTTAATTCCAAAAGAACAATTGTAGTAAGTTAGCACCCATCTGTTTTACTTCAAAAAATTTAACTGGCTTGGATATGAACTTCAAAAGTCATAAAAGATTATCATCATAAAACAGAACATATGGATGTCCAAAGACTGACATCAACACCCACAAATAACATTCAAACAGTGTGATTCTATGCAATTTGCAAACAAATAAGTACATATATTTAAATCCATTTTGCATAATATTCAATTTAGCAGCACATGTATAAACAGACTCATTCTAATATTTTTAAATTTTAATTAATTGGGATTAGATTTTCAAGTTGTTTTAATGCAAAATAATTTTGTGTAATTATATTATTTGTCATCGTCTAATATTGAGGTAATGTTTACACTAGCTTTTGCAGAATATAAATATGAAAGAGAAAAAGGTCCAGTGTGCAGGGAACTTATAATCTAATTTGGGAATATATTAATTACAGATTAGAGATACGAGCTCCAAATTACAAAAGACATCATAAAGAAAAGATCAAAAACAGTGAAAAATCAGTGCTGATAGTGAGAGGCAAGTTTCTGAGCTACTGTAAAACAAAAATTAAAAAAATAAAAAATAAAGAAAGTGATTACAAAAAGCCTTTATCAGCATTGAATTTACAAAGTGAAAATATATAATGGAGGTGAAATAGACATTAATGAGGTAAAGGAAATTGGACTTTATTGATTAACAAACTAACTAAATAGGTCACTAGCCATGTGTATATATGTTTGGAATCCAGAACCTATATAGAGCTTGAATCAGTAGTCATCAATAACGTATATTTATTTAATACAATCAAAGGCACGTTTTAACTAATAAAAGATTTAGGCTCTAGGGAATACCATTCAGGACATAGGCATGGGCAAGGACTTCATGTCTAAAACACCAAAAGCAATGGCAACAAAAGCCAAAATTGACAAATGGG
>NW_012115155.1:13864342-13868506 GCF_000951035.1 Colobus angolensis palliatus | reverse complement strand
AAAAAAAAAATGTGTGATTTATGCTTTAAATGATCAACAACTTTCAAGGAATCATATAACCACAAATAATATTTAACAAAAAAGTATCTGAGCATATTTTTATAAATCTTTGAATCAACTCAGCTCCTTAAAGTCATTGTTATATACACCAGCAGTTTCAGTCTTCCTCAACGCTTTCATATAAGCACAGTTTTTCACTGTAGCATACGTTCATGAAGATATGAGTTAGAAAAATAATCAGAAATGTTGGATAATAAATAATTTTATGTGGTACTGTTATATATTTTTTTCCTATTCCACTTTTATTTTATGATTTGGAAAGCATTTTTTAACTTTTATTTTAGGTTTGGGGATACATGTGCAGGTTTGTTTTACAGGGAAGCTCGTGTCTTCGGATTTTGTTGCACAGATTATTTTGTTACTCAGATATTAAGCCTAGTACTGCCCAATAGTTACTTTTTCTGTGCAACTCCTTCCTCTAACCCTCAAGGAAGCCCCAGTGCCTGTTGTTACTTTCTCAGTGTTCATAGGTGCTCATCACTTAGCTCCCTCTTATAAGTGAGAACATGCAGTATTTGGTTCTCTGTTCCTGTGTTACTTTGCTAAGGATAATGGCCTCCAGATCCATTTATGTTCCCACAAAAGACATAATCTCATTCTTTTTCATGGTTGTAAAGTATTCCATGGTATCTATATACCACCTTTTCTTTATCCAGTCTGTCATCGATGGGCATTTAGGTTGATTCTATGTCATTGCTATTTTGAATAGTGTTGCAATGAACATTCCTGTGCATGTGTCTCTATGGAAGAACTACTTATTGTCCTCTGGGTATAAACTCAGTAATGGGATTGCTGGGTCAAATGGTAGTTCTGCTTTTAGTTCTTTAAAGAAAAGTCATACTGCTTTCCACAATGGTTGAATTAATTTACCCTTCCAAAAACAGTGTGTAAGTGCTCCCTTTTCTCCACAACCTCACCAGCATCTGGTATTTTTTAACTTTTTAATACTAGTCATTCTGACAGGTGTGAGATGGTACCTCATTACAGTTCTGATTTGCATTTCTCTAATTATCAGTGATATTGAGGTTTATAAAATATGCTTGTTGGCCACATGTATGTCTTCTTTGAAAAGTGTGTGTGCATGTTCTTTTTTGAGATAGAGTCTTGCTCTGTCTCCCAGGCTGTAGTGCAGAGGTACAGTCTTGACTCGCTGCAGCCTCCCAGGCTCAAGCGATCCTCCCACCTCAGCCTCCTGAGTATAGTCAGGACTACAGGTGTGCACCACCATACCTTGCTAAGTTTTTGTATTTTTGGTAGAGTTGCAATTTTACCATGTTGCTGAGGCTGGTCTTGAACTTCTGAGCTCAAGCAATCTGCCTGCCTCAGTCTACCAAAACATTGGGACTATAGGCATGAGACACTGTGCCTAATCCTTTGCTCACTTTTTAATATGATTGTTTGGATTTTTAATTTTTGTAAATTTATTTAAGTTCGCTATGGATGCTAGATATTAGACCTTCGTTAGATCCATAGTTTGCTAAGTTTTTCTTTTATTCTGTTGTCTGTATACTCTGTTGATATTTTCTTTTGCTGTACAGAATCTGTTAACTAGATCCCATTTGTCAGTTTTTGCTCTTGTTGTGGTTGCTTTCGGAATCTATACCATGAAATCATTGCCCATTCCCAAATCCAGACTGATATTGCAAAGGTTGTCTTTCAGGGTTTTTATAGTTTTAGGTTTTACATTTAAGTCTTTAATCAATCTTGAGTTAATTTTTGTATGTGGTGTCAGAAAGAGGTCCAGTTTCAAACTTCTGGACATGGCTAGCCAGTTATCCCAGCACCATTTGTTGAATAGCAACTGGTTTCCCCATTGTTTTTGTCAGCCTTATTGAAGATCAGACGGTGGTAGGTATGTGGCCTTATTTCTAGGCTCTCTGCTGTTCCATTGGTGTATGTGTCTGTTTTTGTATCAGTATCATGCTGTTTTGGTTACTGTTTAGTACAAGCGTGATGCCTACAGCTTTCTTCTTTTTGCTTAGAACAGCTTTGGCTATTCAGTTTCTTTTTTGTTTCCATATGAGTATTAAAATAGTTTTTTTTCTAGTTCTGTGAAGGATGTCATTGGTAGTTTGATAGGAATAGCATTGAATCTATAAATAGCTTTGAGTAGAAGAGCAATTTTAATGATATTGAATTTTTTCTATTCATGAGCATAGGATGTTTTTACATTTGTTTGTGTTGTCTCTGATTTCTTTGAGCAGTGTTTTGTAATTCTCATTGTACAGACTTTTGATCTCCCAAGTTAGCTGGGTTCCTAGATATTTTATTCTTTTTGTGGCAATTGTGAATGAGATTGTGTTCTTGATTTGCTCTTGGCTTGTCTATTGTAGGTGTATAGGAATGTTAGCGACTTTTGCACGTTGATTGTGTATCCTGAGACTTTGCTGAAGTTTTTTATGAGCTGAAGAAACTTTTCTGCTGTTTGGAGTTTTCTAGATATAACATCATGTCATCTATAAATAGGGATAGTTTGGCTTCTTCTCTTTCTATTTGGATGCACTGTATTTCTTTCTCATGTCCAATTGCCTCGGCCAGGACTTCCTGTTCTATGTTGAATAAGAGTGGTGAGAGAGGCCATTCTTATTCTGTGCCGGCTTTCAAGGGGAATGCTTTCAGCTATTCCTATTCAGTGTGATATTTGTTGTGGGTTTGCATAGATGGCTCTTATTATTTTGAGGTATGTTCCTTCAATACTTAGTTTATTGAGAGTTTTTAAGATAAAAAGATGTGAAATTATATCAAAAGCATTTTCTGTATCTATTGAGATAATTATGTGATTTTTGTCTTTAGCTCTGTTTATGTGAGGAATCACATTATTGATTCAAGTATGTCAAGGTTAAGGCCTACTTGATCATGGTTCGTAAGCCTTTTGAGGTGCTGCTAGACTTGGTTTGCCAGTATTTCTTTTGAGGATTTTTCTATGAATGTTCCTCAAGGATATTGACCTGAAGTTTTTCTTTTTTGCTGCATCTGTACCAGGTTTTCATATCAGGATGATGCTGGCCTCTGGAATGAACTGGGAAGGAGTCCCTCTTTTTTGTGTCTTTGGAATAGTTTCAGCAGAAATACTACCAGCTCTTCTTTGTGTATCTTGTAGAATTCAGCTATGAATCCATCTGGTGTTGGGTTGTGTCATTGTTGTCGTTGTTGTTGTTGTTAGGCTATTTATTACTGCTTCAAATTCAGAGATTGTTATTTGTCTGTTCAGGGATTTGATTTCTTTCTGACTTAATATTGGGAGAGTGTACGTGTTCAGTTATTCATTTTTTTGAATTTTCTAGTTTATGTGCATAGAGGCATTAATAATATCCCCGATCATTGCTTGTATTTCTGTGGGGTCAGTGGTAATATGCCCGCTTATCATTTCTGATTTTCTTTATTTGAATCTTCTCTGTTTTCTTCTTGATTAGTCTATCTGGGGTCTACCTATTTGATTACTTTTTTCCAAAAACCAACTACCGGATTTGTTGACGTTTTGAACGGTTTTTGTGTCTCTATCTTCTTCTGTTCAGCTCTAATTTTGGTTACTTCTTGTCTTCTCCTAGCTTTGGAACTGGTTTGCTCTTGGTACTCTAGTTCTTCTAGTTGTGATGTTAGGTTGTTAACTTGAGATCTTTCTAACTTTTCATGTGGGTGTTTAGTGCTATACATTTCCTTCTTAAAACTGCCTTAGCTGTGTCCTAGAGATTCTGGTACATTGTACCTTTGTTTTCATTCGTTTTCAAGAACTTCTTGATTTCTGACTCAATTTTACTATTTACTCAACAGTCATTCAGGAACAGGTTATTCAATTTAAATGTAACTGTATGGTTTTTGAGTGCATTTCTTAGTCTTGATTTCTAATTTGATTGTGTTGTGTTTTCAGAGATGGTTTGTTAGGATTTTACTTTTGTGTATTTTCTTTTTTTTTAATCTTGAACATTTGCTTTTAATTTAACATTATGTCTTAAAGATAACACCTCTAAAATAAATAAAGAATTATCTCATGTTTTTAAAGAAAGAGATGCATAACAGTTCACTCTCTGGGTGTGTCTAATTTTTTTATGTGTATGAAAATTGTTTCTATCATTTTGCTAAATAACCTTGCATGTGTATTACTTT
>NW_012115155.1:13858892-13859969 GCF_000951035.1 Colobus angolensis palliatus | reverse complement strand
CATTTGTCAATTTTGGCTTTTGTTGCCATTGTTTTTGGTGTTTTAGACATGAAGTCCTTGCCCATGCCTATGTCCTGAATGGTATGGCTTAGGTTTTCTTCTAAGGTTTTTATGGTTTTATGTCTAACATTTAAGTCTCTAATCCATCTTGAATTAATTTTTGTGTAAGGTGTAAGGAAAGGATCCAGTTTCAGCTTTCTACTTAGAGTTAGCCAATTTTCCCAGCACCATTTATTAAATAGGGAATCCTTTCCCCATTTCTTGTTTTTATCAGGTTTGTCAAAGTTTAGATGGTTGTAGATGTGTGGTATTATTTCTGAGGGATCTGTTCTGTTCCATTGGTCTATAGCTCTGTTTTGGTACCAGTACCATGCTGTTTTGGTTACTGTAGCCTTGTAGCATTGTTTGAAGTCAGATATCGTGATGCCTCCAGCTTTGGTCTTTTGGCTTAGGAATGTCTTGACAATGCGGGCTCTTTTTTGGTTCCATATGAACTTTGAAGCAGTTTTTTTCCAATTCTGTGAAGAAAGTCATTGGTAGCTTAATGGCATTGAATCTATAAATTACCTTGGGCAGTATGACCATTTTCATGATATTGATTCTTCCTATCCATGAGCATGGAATGCTCTTCCATTTGTTTTTGTCCTCTTCTATTTCATTGAGCAGTGGTTTGTAGTTCTCCTTCTCTCCCTTTTTAGTTGGATGCCTAGGTATTTTATTCTCTTTGAAGCAATTCTGAATGGGAGTTCACTCATGATTTGGCTCTCTGTTTTTCTGTTACTGGTGTATAAGGATGCTTGTGATTTTTGCACATTGATTTTGTATCCTGAGACTTCGCTGAAGTTGCTTATCAGCTTAAGGAGTTTTTGAGCTGAGATGATGGGGTTTTCTAATATACAATCACGTCATCCGCAAACAGGGACAATTTGACTTCTTCTTTTCCTAATTGAATATGCTTTATTTCTTTCTCTTGCCTGATTGCTCTGGCCAGAACTTCCAACACTATGTTTAATAGGAGTGGTGAGAGAGGGCATCCCTGTCTTGTGCCAGTTTTCAAGGGGAATGCTTTCAGTTTTC